>NW_010135147.1:2535-4710 GCF_000699245.1 Pterocles gutturalis
TTCTCCTCTGGAGATGTGGGATTAGGGCTGGCAGCAGTCAGGTCCCAGTTGCCTTGGGAAGGCTCTGGGTGAGGGTTGTACTGTACTCGTCCCAGCTGGGTCTCTCCCAGTTTCTCACTTTTACAAGCGCTAAAAATACCTGACAGATGTAAAAACTAAAGTGCACAGAAATCCCCCCCTTTTGGGTGGAGGTCTTGGAGCAGCTTCACCCTGGAGAGGAGGGAATGGGGGCTCCTTGGGTCACGGCGAAATGTCTTGGCAGATCTTATCGCAGCCAACGCTGGGCCAAAGTGCTGTGCTGGCTCCGAGAGGTGACCGCAAAGCCAGGCACTGGGGGTCTGGAGGTGCCCAGGGGAGGGCTGGAAGCACCATCTCCACCATCTGCAGCACTGTGGGCACTGGCCTGACAGTCCCCACCTGCTTGCCTTTGCCTTTCCCTCCTTTATCTCCTGGCAGCTCCAAGGATTCACTGGACTGAGGAGAACCAGGTAAAACCGGGAGGTACCGGAACTCTTCAGGGGAGGGACATGAGGTTGGGCTAGCCCACATGCAGCGGGCAGCGATCCTTGCTCCTGGCTAGATTTCCCCTGGAGCTCACACTGGCTTGCCTAGCTCACTGGCGAGCAGAAAGGCAGCAGATCAAATTCTCCTCCATTAAGGGAGAGAACTGGGGAAGGTGCCTCCCCAGGAGGCATTTAGGTCCGGGTTTTCTCAGCCCTTTTTTCAGCCCTCACCATTAAATATCACTTGGACAGAAATGTTGGAAAAAGGTCAAAATAAAGAAAGACTTTTTAAAGTTAAAAAAACCCTACGTGGATCAAAGTGCCAGCCAAACATAAGCCCAATTTATAAATTATTCTTCTTATGCCCTCTACTTCCCCCCAAGAAACCGCATTTATTGGCAAGTAAATGATTGTCCAGAGAAAACTCAAGGGCTCTGAGAGAGAAGTCAGTGTCCTTGGGGAGCAGGCAGAGAGGGCGAATGTCTCCGTGAGCAGCACAAGTGTGGGACAACGCAAGAAGCAGAGGTGTGAGTGACTGTGGCTGTCATGCTGGGAAGCCTGCAGGTCACCAGGGCTCAGCCAACATCTCTGAAGGCTTTCCCAAGCGCTTGATGGGCTTCAAGAGCAAATGGAAAGGAGCAGGGGCTTGAGCAGCCAGCGGCAATTCCTGTGTCAAGAGCTGCCAGACTTTGCTGGGAAACTCCCCCATGCCCCAAGTTTGTTTCTGGTCCCAGGTGGACCGTGATAAGGCAGGTTTTGGTCACACTCTGCTAAGTGTCCTCGGCGGGCTGCTGGGATGGATGCCAATGGCTGGGCAGTGGCAGCGGGAGCACGACTGGGTTGGCTCTTCTTTGGGGCTTGTTCAGGTGAGTGATTTATTGACAAGTAGCATGAGATATCTCAGGGGCCAAGAGCAATGACCAGCCAGGAAGAGGGACACATGGCTCTCCGGGGAGCCCACATCCCCAAGAGCGCAGGCTGCCTGCCACCCTTTAGCCAGAGAGACCTGGTGTCCTTCCCTTGCTCTTGGTGGCAGGTTTCTCCTGCGCACCCGAGTGGATCAGCTCCGTGTTCCAGCTCATTAAACCCGCTTGCTTTCATAGTCACCAACAAAGCCAACTGGGTGGTTTATTGCCTGCTGTCTTTGTTGCTTTATAAATATGACTGGCTGCTGGTGACACCAGTTTAAGCTAGGTCATTCAGGCTCTGGAGAGAAGGGTGGCACGGACACCTGGGTGGCTCTGGTCTGTGGGACTGCCTCTCTGGTTACCCAGTATGATCCACCCACACTTGGATCACACCCAGGCTGCCAGCACCTCCAGGGTAGGATATGCTCCAAGACCTGCAGGGAGACGATGCTCTGGGACAAGGTGGCTGGTGACAACCCATGGTCTTTGTCCTCCATGCCCCTGTCCATCACCGCTACACACACGCCCCGACCCTACACCCTTCACCCACATGGGCTGGCCTTGCTGTCCTCTGGGGAGGCTCAGGAAGGAGGAGAACCCCTGGGGTGCCATCTCCCGCAGGTCTGCCGGTCCTTGTGGGCAGGTGGCAGAGCTCTTGCCTGTCCCTGTCCCTCCCTTCCTGGGCTCGGCCCACCCGCACACAGCCGCTCACTACGGGGCTGCAGAGGAGGCGGCTGCGGGCAGGCCTCGGCCCCCAGGACCAG
>NW_010135148.1:0-11298 GCF_000699245.1 Pterocles gutturalis
CCTTTACCCCCTTAATTCTCTCCCCCATTTCCAGGAGTGGAGAGGGTAAGAAAAGTGGCTGTGTGGTGTTTTGCTGAGTGGATTCAAACCACAGCATTGGGGAATTACGTGAATAAAATCTAAGTCAAACTCAGGAATTTGCCTCAGCCATTTCTTTTCTCCAGCTCTACGGAATTTTTTTCCAAAATTTAGTTTAAAAGCACTACTTGAAATTTGCTGAAAATACATTCAAAATCAGTTAAAAACGTCTAACTGAATACAGCTAACATCTCAAATTAGTTTAGAAATTCTCTAGCAGGTCAGACAACATAACATTTGCACAGCTTCAGAACTCATCATATCAATTGTTCCTATAATTGTAAAAATTACCTTTAAATTATAAATGCAATCCTAGGCTTATGAAACATTAGCAGTTGTTAACTTTAAAGCCCTACACAGTCAGCTCCTATCAATGATTATCTTATTAAAAAATAATTGACTCAGCCTTTTCACAGATTTTTTTTCCAAGTGTTTTGCATATGCTAATTTACAAGCATAAGCTCTTAACTTTGTTTTTCATACCGATTTTTCAAGTTACCTAATGCATTCAGAATTCTTTTACTCTTCCTTCTCCTTTTAGAGTTACTTCATTGTTTGTGAAAAAATGTTTGTTAGTCACCCTGAAGAGTGAATGCTGCTAACCCCTTTCTGGTTTGGGTAATAACAGAAGGAGGGATCAATATGTCTCAGGCTTGATTAGAATTTAAAAGAATTCCTGTTTTGATGGAGACTGTCACAAGGCCTCTTTGAAGAGTCTTGGGTTGAGTGTCAAGCAAGGCAGATCAAGTGACTATAAAACCAGGTCAGTAGAAGAGCTATAGAAACCAAGTGAGCTTTTGTGGAAGGCACTAGGTTGAGGGACGATGCAAAGGCAAAGGTCTGTGGACACTCATCTCTTGTCAGTCAGCTGTGCATTGTCCAGGGAAACCAGGGAAGAAAAGTGGATATTTTACACACTCTTCAGTACTAGAAGATACATGAGACAGTCAAGATGTCATCTCCCTGAGTCAAGCTGATGACTGCAGGTCTCTCCACTCTGTAAAGCCTAGCCGGCCAGAAAGGTCTCATGCACAAAGGACCAAACAGACATTTCCAGACTGCATACCCTGACATTCATGCATTGCTCATCTCAGGTGCAAACTCAGCCTTCCCCTTCCTACTCCCCTCACCCATGCTCAGCACTGCCATGTTGCATGGATCTTTCTCCAGCCCCATGTTGAGGAAATGCTATCAGCAGCCTGGCACAGATCCTGTGCTTGATATGAAGAGGCCATCTTTCTGTGCCCTGCACAAATCCTGTCTCTGGATTTTTTCCTCCTCTCCTAGTCTCTAGGCTCTCTGTGACAAGTTCAGCTTCTTATTAATACGTACCACAAAAGCTCAGCTCAGCTGGCAGCCCAGCTGCCTGCCGGTGACAACGGTAACAGGCTAGAAGAGTCCCTCTGTTCATGAAGAAACCAGTCTCAGTCTACTGCAGTGAAAGGCTATATCTGCTCCAAAGATCTCCTCAGCCTCATTTGGGGCATACAAAATATCCCCTCAATGTGCTCTGACACAACAGCTCCCAGCACCAAGTCTCCCTTGGCTCATTGGCTAAGAAGCCAGCTCTGTTATTATCTTCTAAATTGGCCAATTGAACTGTCGAGTTGCTGTCAATACAATGCTCACTGTTAATCAATGTAGTTCCCTCAGACCTGTCCTTCTTCCCCCATGGGACAGGGAAATGTTTCAGAGCGCTGCATGCTGTGCAGTCCTGTTGCAACAAGTATGAGTGGCCAAATTGCCTGAGTTTGCTTATGGGCCAACCCAGTGGCTATCCTTAGATTTGAAGATTAAATTTATACTTAAGTAGAAAACTCAGCAAATGCATCTGGGGATCAGCATCAGTCCAGCAGAACAACCTGCAGGTATCTCTTTGAATTTAAATTCCAAGTCTTGAAACCAGAATTTTCATTAATTTGAGCCCAGTCAGAGCCACTTTAGTAGAGGTATTATATCTGAAAAAGGATACTTTGCTTCTGCACTAGTTGCAGTTCTCCTAGTAGAACACACAGACGGATGTTGAAAGGGACATAATTATGCTTCAGGGAGAAATCAGCAAAATCAATTCTTCTTTCAGTGTTAGTTAAATTGAGAGGATTGATTTCAGATACAAAGCTTGGTAAGACTCTATTTGTTTATTTCTTCTTCAAGAAACATGTTAGATATGGCCACCTAATTTAAGCTGCAGTCATTTGAATTACAGCGTGAAGACATAAAAGCATAGTTGTTGTCCAGAACATAAAATAAAGCTATTTTGAAGCAATATACTTCAGCAGGCATGTTAATTTCTGCAGCAACTTTCTGATTTCAGTTTGTCTTGTATTAAAATGCTGGTGCAGAAATCTTATAAATGCTTCCTTCTGACCTTTACTTGCTGAACTGTGGTTCTAAAATTTTTATATCTCTAATTTGCAAGTTATGCACTTTCCATAATTATGAAGCATCCTGTACGTAGTAATTTCTTATTTAGAAATAGTGTCAAGCTAGAAATCTTCCTTGAAAGGTTTCTGGTTGGTTTTCAGTTTTAAATTACTCTTTACATTCAGTACAGTAGTCATGAAAAAACTAGTTTACTTTCAGAAGATAAGTATGTCCTATTTGTTAAGTGGGCAGGCTAAGACACAAGAGCCAGGGTTCAGTTGCTTGCTCTGCTACAGGTACCTTGTTTTTCCCTGGTAAATCACGTACACTGGATTCTCAAAGACTAAAGTTCTTTAACTTTCGATAAAATCATTGGCAATTGTTACACCTTAAGCAGTGTTCTGGATCCGGGCTTCTATCTCTTTGTTTTCAGCCTCCCATGTATGAAATTAGGATAACAGAACTTCTCAATCTTGTAAGTATATTGTGAAGGATTGAAAACGCGAAGCACTCAGATACAGATGGCATTACAATACCTACATTTGTTTTCTCCTTCATTTTACCATATCACCATTTTAATTCAGGCCACATGAGCATGAGAAAGAAAAGACTGAAAAGAAAACTAAGAATCACTAAAAAATTAGATGGAGAGAAATAAAAAGGAAACATTTACCCTTCCCCGCCACTAAATATTTTATACTGTTCTATGTTTTCACATGATAAACTCCTGAGTGTTTTCAGCTGAAATTTTATTCAGCCAATGGATATATTATTGGCTATGTAGCCTGTTTCCTAATCCATATACAGAAGATTCAGCATTCTTATAAGAAGCATTCATGACTGACCTCAGGTTTGTATAAATTTTCTTTATTTAGAACAATGAGTCAAGTCTGCTTCTACATTGCTTCTGATAAATTTCTCCCCCAGTTTCCTCCTTTGATCTTAAACTCATGCTTCCCAACCTCCAGACACTCCTCTGGTCATGAAGAATGGAGAGAAACTTTAAGCAAGGAGTGGTCAGATATAGACGTAATAAGCATAACAAATTTTTATAAGTCAAACAGCAGCTGTATTAGACACAAAGAACAGAAGAAATACATGTAAAGCACACTGAGGGCAGCTATCCTGGCTATTTAAAAAATCATGGTGAAGAGAAAAAAGAGGATAAGTTGGTGAAACTTTAAGCACTAGAAAGCATAAGTACTCTGAGACTGAATGTATGAAGCAAACCTTAATTTTTTTTATTACATGCCAGGTGAACGTGGTGCATCAGAAGCCCAGAGGTTCAGTGAAACAGGTTGAAATAAGCTTAGAGGCTATTTAAATGTCTGGCCTTTGTCTTTCTTATTTCAGTCGTGCATGACAGAACACTAAATGACATAGATGTTTTTGCAAGCATGTGGCATGCAACACTTAGCTTTACTGCAGCTACTTCTTTACATTTAACTCATTTAGAGCAACATGCACATCTTATGTGGTGCGAAGTGAAAAGCACTCTATGAGTGAAAAATATTCTTTCTACTCTTACTTCACCCTGCATGGATGTCATGCTGCATGACAGCAGAAATGCTTAGTGAACTTCCCACAGCAAATATGAAGGTTCATTTTGTGAAATTACAGTTCAGTTGCCTAGTGGAATAACTTCTGAAAATAGGGAAGATCGTAAGAGGAAGCTTTCTTCTTCAGTTTCTGCTTATGACCAGTGTTTTCTTCCAGTGATATATGTACAGTGAATCTCAATAAACAGGCATAGCTGAGCTTGGCTGGCTGATGAGAGACAGTTGGCCTCTTGTGACTACTGTATAGAAAACATTCTACAACCTATTGGTTTTTGGAAGATTGAGTATTCTGTCTATATCTATACACTCACACACATGTGAGCACACAAGAATATATTTAATTTATGCTAAAACTCTCTTTTACTCCATTTTGAATTATGATGGTATGTACCGAGACATTTTTGAGAATTTTTTTTCCTGTACTACACTCAGTCCTACTTCTGTATCTCAGTCTTTTCTTACAAGGCAACTCTTCAAAATGAAACAAACTTCAGTGCCACAACCATCTAATTTTCCTCAAGCTCATTTTTGGATGTACAGCTAAAGAGAATTGGCATCAAATTGTGCAGATGAGGAAGATTCCATTTTACTGGACCTGTAAAGATCAAAAGAGGTCAGACTAAGCATGCTACAGTCATTCATGCAAAGAAATAACATTACTGTGTTGCAGGAGTATATAAACAACTTTTTGTTCCAACTTTAGCATGAGGGATGCCAGGTTTAGAGTCTAGAAAGTTCACTAAGCTTTTAATTATGTCCTGTGAGAAATCTGTTTACTACTGATTATTATGTTCTTCATCCTAGAGTTTCTCTAAACAATGGCTCTCTTCTGTAAGACGTTGCAGCCTACAGCATACAGCATACAGCATACAGCATACAAGCAAAAGTGCAATGTAATAGCAAAAACACATGCCTCATTATGTACCCTAGCAAAAAGCAAGATAGGCTAACAGTAACACCTAAACAAGTAATCATTACTGTTCATTATTTTACAGACATTAAATGGGCTATCTTGTTGAAAGCTCTAGTCAAGAAAAGGTAATCCAGAGAAGGCCTTAGCATTTCACAAGCAGAGCTGCCCGCTGATGCCCATGACTCACAGCCGCCCTGGCTAAAGCGGATCCAAAGCTAAGAGGGCTAAATGGGAAGGTTTGCCCAAAGGGTGAGTTGGCCAGGAGCTGTTAGCAATAAAGGTCATGTGGGCTTGATCAGCAGCCCAGGACTAACAGCAGTCTTTTATTCTCTGCTGGTACTTCCTTAAACAGAGCTTCTGGGTTAAGAGCTCCTTTTTATTAACATAGGTAAATCTTAAAAGGCTCCATAAGAATCAATGAAAGCTTTTAATGTAAGTATGGGGTGTGCACAGGAGAGAGAGAGAGAGAAGTAGAAGAAAAGAAGAGAGAGGGAGTAGAAGAAAAGAAGAAAGGAATGAAAGCAAGCAGGTCCAAAACCAGCATCAGAGACCTTGCCTCCACTCACAACAAAAATTAAGGAAAGGCATAATTCTCCACAATTTACTCATATGAGAAAGTGAAGCACTCTCTCTCTCACACACAATCACCCTCTCTCACACTCTTTTCCTACTGCTATCAGAGACATCATCTATCCTTAGTCTTTAAACTTCTTTAAATTAAAATATGCAAATCTTCCAGATTCTGGAGGTTTGTCCGAGTAATTGCTGGTGACACAACCCCCATCTGATGAAATGGACAGTTGCTAAATTAGCAAAGGAATGTTTGAAGACAGGGTTCTGTCTTCATAGTAGGACTCCTGTTTTATCAACATCTAGCTTTAAGGAACCCTATAACAAAATACGTATGCTTGCACATTCCTGTTCCTGTATTTTATCTTCTGTCCAATTAGACTCTGAATTTATTAATATTATGATATGTGTATGTGTCTTATTGGGAATTTGGACTTCAGTCTACGCACTTGCTACCCTCAGCCTCAGAGACCTCAAATGTGTAGGCACCATTTGATCTACTTTCCCCAAATCAGTGTCGCTTTTGTGCTTTCTCTATTTGTGGCTCTTAGTCACACATGCAACCCTTCAAATACAGATAGACAGTATCATTACAAAATCCATTAAGACTGAATCTAAAATGAGATGCCATACCTAACCATCCTGTTTTAGATCCTTTGAAAGTTAGTGGTCCAGTTTCTGTCTGGGGTCATTAGCCTGTGTGTGCGGCCTCTCAACAGAAAAGTAAACTACATTATAAGTCGCAAGAGAGCAATTAATTTCAACCTGGTCTGGTGGGAGGTAACCCTGCCCATAGCAGAGGGGTTGGAACTAGATGACCTCTAACATTCCTTCCAGCCCAAACCATTCTATGATTCTATGATTTCCTTCTAGTGGATATCTAACAACTATGTGCATCAGCTACATAGCATTACCATAGAGCAGGAAGAAAAGTTTTTATGTTTGAGAGCAGAAAACAGAAGGAACTGACAAAGAACTACTAAAATATTATGTATATGAAGACTTTCTTGCATGATACACTTCAGTTTAGACTTTTACAGCAACTCTTTGTATAACACTTTATGTTTTAGTCACTTACACGAGTGAGATATGAGTACCTGATATTCTTGAAAACGTTTATCCTTAAACATACACCTGCAATAGAAGCTACTATAATTTTATTTCAGAAGAGGAATATACTGTGTGACTTGCTTCAGGTAGGAAATCTGCAGAATACGGATATCAGAAGTCCCTACACAATCACTATGCAGGCATTTCCCATTCAAATAAATGTTGAGATTTTTTTTTTAGTTACTGACATGTCATGATATCTTTTAAGTAAAAGAATCTATTTCTATTCTATTTATATGTTTTTATATGATCTGCCTATGTGTTTCAACTTATATAGGAATTTACCCTGCAATAATTCAAATTAGTAAATGTTTAATGTTTTCATTTTTTTAAGTCCTGGATATCTGAAAAAATATCTTGAGGAAACTAAACTTTCACGCTGCCAGGTAATGTTTACGTACCTGATGTTATTTCTTTCTCCCATACTTCAAGACTGAAGATAGAATCAGTGAGGCTGATCTGCTACTGGTTTTTTGTATGCTGCTCTAAGAATAAGTGGAAACAAAATATTAAATACAATTTTGGAAATGTTGGATCCTCATTTTCATGACTTTTAAAGTGTACATATTGTGTTTTATTTTCTCTTTAGGGTGCACTGATGCAAGTGAAAAAAAGATGTTTTATAAATAAATTAGAGCAATAATGAAATAGATTTTGTATAAATTATTAATTACATGGCTGTAGGTTGACAGGAACAGAAAGTTGTGGAAATACTGTCTAAAATTATTGTGAAGTGTTGCTAGTTGTTAATATGTGTGTACCTCTCTGAAAATGCAAATCAACATTAACTTATTGCATTGTAAGGACTCTTACCTCAGTGACCTCGTTGTGTGAAATATCTGCCACACTGTCACTGAAAAATGATGGCACATTCAAAACAAAGGCTACATGGCTATGATGGAAATGGAAGATTGAAGGTCTATGTTGTATGTCAAAAATTCATTAAATCAAGCATCTAAGTCAACTGATTAATTTTTAAAGCACATGTTAATTTTTTATACACATGTAATGTTGGACATATTTATCCATGATTTTTTCCTTTTAGCCTATTGCTAATTCCAAGGTGAAGGCTGGAAAACAGCCTGTTTTCATTCTGAGTCGAGTAGTTCACTTCTTCAGGCCTTACCCTTCTGCTTTTACCTGTCAAAACACTGCATATTTGTTCAATCTACCTACTCAGAAACAAAAAGCAGCAGGAAAAAGACAGAAATTTCATACAGACTTACTTTCCCCCCTCCCCCCCGTAATCTCTCTAAGATTTTATTTTAAAAGTTTTCAGAAAAAAATGAGTCGGTTTAATTTGGCTAAAAGAATTCCTCACAAAGTTATTACTGTGAGGAACAAGATTATTCTTCCCATGAATGATCACAGCCCAGCCAAACCTGAAAAGCACTGAGCAATTTTCAGTTGTGGCAGTAAGGGAGAAGGTGTTTTTACTCTAAGTGGGAGTTAATGTCCATACTCCATGTAATTGTCATTTGGAATCATATAATACATTTCTGAAAGTGAACACTCCAAAGCATATTTAATAGCTTTTGGTCTGAAAGAAGGAGACAGGCAGCTTTCACCAGAGAATAAACTGGGAAAATTAACTTTTTAGGAGGAGAAACACAAAGTAACTGGGGTGGAAGAGAAGACAAACAAAATAAATTAATAAATTTGTAAATAAATAAAGCCACTGTTGGAAACAGCAGAGTTGAATCAGACTGTGGTTAGAATTTCTTGGTGAGACGACCACAGCTTTTTTCCTCTCACTTTTCTTTGAGATGGACTACACATAAATGCACTCTAGAGGCTGAGTTGACATCAGAAGCAATTCAGTGTGGGGAGTCCTCCTCTGGACGGAGCTATGCTGACCTGTACGGGGTCCCACACGCAAGCAAGGTATTGCTTTTTCCCTGTGTGTGCAGGGATTTTGCCCAGTAGGCTCTTCATATGCAATGAAGAAAAACATGCTTTAAAAATTTTAGTACTACCTAGACTGGTCTTTAAACAAAACTCAAGCAAAATAAATAAATATGGTCACAGGAGATTTTATGTAGAGTGCATTGCTTGAAAGTGACTCTGACAAATAACACTTCACATTTAATAAAAATAGGCTAATACAAGGCCTTCACGATCCTGCCAAGATTATTTGGAATAATGTTTCACTGACCATCAAATTTATATAGTTCATCTGCCCTCTTAGTGTTTAATTTTTCTTTTCCTCTTGCAACAGATGTTCTTTCTGCTGCCGTTGTATGTTGCCATGTAAAAATAAATGCATGAAGAAATATCTTGCTCCCAGGGAAAAAAACCAACCAAACAAACAAAAAAACTGGCTTCCCCTGAGGAGGTTGAACACTTACACATTACTCTTCAAGGGTGTAAAATTTTCAGGAAAAAAATTCAGTTTTCTCAGCCCTGTAACAGCACACAGGATATTATTACATTATTTAATAACAAATGATAGGCCTGTTAGAAAGTCTGGGGACTTCTCCAATCTCACTGGGGATGGTTGTAAGAGAGAAATTATAATTTTAAGAGAAAGGCATATACTCCTGTTAGAAGACCAGTTTTATTACTCTTTTTCCTGTGATTTCTTAGATGAATAAAATGTAGTCCAGAGAATCTACTGCTCCCATCTACATTGTTTCATTAGAGAATCCACTCTTTTCCCATGACTGATGCTATCATAGCCAAGCTATTTAGTTTCCTGACTACACCTTACCCCCTTACCTTCAGGTCTTACAAGACAAGAATTTCTTGTTGTTTTTTTTCGTCTTCCAGTGCTCAGTGATCCAGAACATCTATAGTGCAAATAAAGTGTAGGAAATATTGGACTTTTGATTCTTTTTATTTTAATTTACTTTTTTTTTTTTTAATTTCAAGGTGTGTATATGCACAAATTAATATGTAATACTACTTTCTTGTCTTATAGATATGTCTGAAAGAAATTCCACCCAAATATTACAGTGATTCAATAAGCATAGCTATAACCATAATAATAATCCCAAAATATAATCCAACAATGTACCAAACAACTATGCTAAAATGCACCCTCCATATTTTTATAGTCTCTTCTTATGATTTAAGCTGTTATCTTGTTTTCTTATTTTCAAGGAATGCAAGGTGCTCTACTTTCTAAAAGATTTTTAAAACTCTATGCTCATATGACATTTAGACTCTATACTATCTGAAGCTGTGACATGGTTATTAACATTTCTTTCTGGTATGCGGAATAGCAGAAAAAAATGTATGTAACTAACTTCAACAATAGCTGAAAAACAATAGATGCCATTCTAATGTGAAGTCTGGATTTGGTTTCTGGATTGTGGGGTTTTTTTTTTTCCTAAAAGTAGGATGTGTCAAATTTCCATGTGTTAAAAACAGCCAACATTCTTTCTCACTGTCAAATAAAAACCTCGATGTCATTTAAGTTGACATAATGCCTGCTTTTCATCCAAATGCAACCAAGAATATCTAAATGTTACCAAGCAATCTTCTGGTGACTACCTTTCTTTTCCGCAACTAGTTTCACGGGAAAATGACATAGTTCTTCACAAATATTTTCGCTATGAATACTTTTTCATTGTTTTACACCATTTTAACATTGAAGCTATTTCCCTATGCATATAGGAATATTAAAATAATTTTGGAATATCAACGGCAGATCTAAATGTATTAACTTTATCAGGATAATTATGTCAATTATTTATAACACCATATGCAACAGCTATAGAGAATTTGGAAGATGGAAGAACTAACTTTGAAATAGTTCACAGCATAATTTTTTGTGAGAAATCATTTGCAAAATACCATATTTTGACAGTAACAAGTGTTACCCAAACCAAAAAACCCTATCCATGTCAGTTAGTAGTTCGTTTAATAAACTCCATGTATTATTACCTTGCTCACTTCCAGCATACCAAAAGGCCATCTAGTAATTTGCACGTTAGACTCCTTATTTGTTTTAATCCACAGCCTACTTTTGGTAAGGGCACAGCCTCCCAAGAAAATGTTCATGTAATTGAATTATCGGCATCATTTCCTATTAAGTCATATGTTATCATTAATATTAATTATTGGTAACTATCACTAGCATTAAAAATAGATTCTATTATAAATGCAATGGATGCTATTCTTTACCTTTTTGTCTATTAAAATAATTTTACTAGATACATTCATGTAGACATATGTAATTTTATTTCTTATACTACACCTGCAGGTGTAAGCCCTTAATCCAGTCACTTATTCCTGTCACCTTTCTCTGAATCTTTTCCATTGTTTTTAGCAAATTTATTTGAACCATAAACAACAATAATAGCTTCATTTACGCTATATGCAGAGACAATAATACTTTCTGCCCAAAGTTGATGTTTTTTGGATTATACATTTGATTTATCAATGTCACACTTCACTGTAATTTCAGCAACATTACCATTTTGATCAGATGCACTTCTGTTAGGTAAACTACCATTATCACTGTATTTATGGTGAAAATACAGTCCCCATTTTCACAATCCTTACACATACTGGGATGTATGCATCCTAGCAAAAGTCAAAGTAAAATTTCATTAATCACAGAATCACAGAATCACAGAGTGTTAGAGATCGAAGGGACCTCGAAAGATCATCTAGTCCAATCCCCCTGCCGGAGCAGGAACACCTAGTTCAGATCACACAGGATCGCATTCATGTGGGCTTTGAATGTCTCCAGAGAAG
>NW_010135149.1:0-808 GCF_000699245.1 Pterocles gutturalis
CTAAGCCCCAGCTCCACAGGGTTCCCAGCCAAAAACTGTCATAGGTTATGTCTCCTCTAGTGAAACAGGCCCAGAGCACAGGCACAAGCAGCTGCATGCTCTTGTCTGCAGTGTCAAATTGTCAGTATGGGCCCTGGAAAGGTTCTGATGTGGATCAAACAGTGCTCTTCCAGACAGCAGCCAGGGTCAGGGATTGCCACGGGCCAGAGTGCTCTCACGGCTGGGCGCCGCGAAGGGAAAGGATTTCTTTCCTTTGGTTTGTGTATCTGGCATTCACCACATGCAGGCTGTGCCATGGAGCTCCAGCCCTGGAGCTCTCCCACCCCTGCCCATACCCCCCTGCTGAGCCCCGCTGCCCCGTGCCAGGCTGCTCCGCCAGCGTGACTGCAGGCATCGCCTCACCTCCCTAACATCCCTCTGGCTACAAAATTCTCCCCAGACAAGGGATTTCTGGGCTCAAATACGCACAAAACCAGTGTATCGGGTTTGCATGGCAAGGTTTGGGTAGCAGGGCGGGCTACAGGGCGGCTCCTGTGAGAAGCTGCAAGAAACTTCCCCCCCTAGATGGACCCACCGCTGGCCAAGGCCGAGCCCACCAGCAACGGTGGCAGCACCTCTGTGGTAACATGTTAAAGAAGGGAGAAAAAAACCTGTGCAACAGCAATGGCAGCCAGAGAGAGGAGTGAGAATATGTGAGAGAAACAGCTCTGCAGACACCAAGGTCAGTGCAGAAGGAGGGGAAGAAGATGCTCCAGGCACCGGAGCAGAGGTTCCCCTGCAGCCCGTGGTGCAGCCCATGGTGGGGCAG
>NW_010135150.1:0-8732 GCF_000699245.1 Pterocles gutturalis
TCTCTAACATTCTGTGATTCTGTGCATTCCTTACGTTGCATCCTGTCTACTTACATTCTTCATATCGTAGTGCCTGAGCCTAATGTTTGTGTGTATTCACATATTCCTTCTCTTTGCTCTTTCTGTTTCCTCTTATTTGCATATCCAGGATGGAAAAGCTTTATTATAGTTGCTATACCCTTGTTTTTCTTCCGTATTGAGGCAGCCCAGGCTAGCCTGTCTGTTGCATTGCTCTGTTTCTACAATGCCCTCCTGTCTGCTTTGTGAGTACCTCCATGCTGTCCTGGCACTGTTCAGTTATGGTAAATATCAGCTAAGGCAAGAGGCTTTGTCATATATTTTTAATGTTACAAGAATATTCCACCAGATTTCCGTAATGTGTATGCAAATCTTCAGCACCATTTTCTGAGGAAGGAACTGGATTTTAGTGCATAGTCTTCTGATTTCCCCTGCTTGCTTGATGCACATTGATCTGCTTAAGGACCTTTGGACACTCCAATACCTTTACAATCTTGGCTACACAAGACCCCTTTAGGTAATGATGAAAAAACACCAAAACCATCTGTTTTATTGCCTTTTTTTTTTTTTTTTTTTTTGGCAGGCTGATTTGAACACCGATATTGAAGATGAATCCAGATCTTTCTATGGCGTTTCCAGCCAATATGAGAGCCCAGAAAACATGGTCATTACCTGTTCCACCAAAGTGTGTTCCTTTGGGAAGCAGGTGGTGGAGAAAGTGGAGGTAGGGAGCATGCACCTGGGTGCAAGGTTCTCTCTGGCTGCTGTTTTGCCCCTTCAAGTATTTGGATACCATGTGTATCTCAAGGCAAAGTATATCCCATGCTTGTTGTCAGGGAGATGAATGCCATAGTTTATTATTTGTGAGACACAGAGGTTTGAGATTGCTCCAGCCTGCAACATGGCCTTGTCTCGGGACTTCATTGAAGGTCTGGTGATGTTTGCTATTTTTCCCTTAAATCTCAATTTCTGAAGACATGTGAATATGTAAGCAAGACTCTCAGCTCTGGTGATTCTCTGGTTTTCTTTTGGGAACAAAGAAAAGCTAGGAAACCTGGACCCTTGTTTTGTAGTCCAGGCAGGTGAAAAAAAAAATAGGCAACACCTCACTCTTATCAGTGTTTTCAAACAGATCATTTATAGACTATAGCTATTACTTAATAGACTAATAATTTACAGGCTATAGTCTTATGATTTTATGAGGCTTATCTTAGTGTTTGTACACTTACAGCTTGAACAACAGTGGAGCTGTATAATTACGCATACATCTTGCATTGAATAAACTCTTTCTGATGCCACATTCAGCTGTTAAGAGAGCTGCTCGGACCTGCTTCCTGATGCTCTCTTTCTTAAGAAGCTTTAGATGCAGGAGTGGCTGTGTGCAGAACACCAGGTGTTCTTGTGTCAGCAGTCAGTTCAAGCTACATCCTTCCCCAAGAGCCATCTCTAGTCATATGACAGACATGCCTGAAGTCTGGTTATATATTTGTATGATGGGATAGATAGGCCAGAGAAAGGTGTCACAGTGCACAGGAAAGGAGACCAAGCTCTTGGGGTGAAAAGAGGTAATGGTCTGCTGTGAAATGATAGAATCCAATCTCAGCTTCTGTTCAAAGGAAGATGAAATATACAGGAGCTAAGATATGAATGCGAACAAGAAAAACCCCTAACCCCTCTGTGTAACATTGGCCAGACGCTCTCCTAAGGGGGAGCAGAGGTACTATGTTCTCTCTCACAGGTACCAGAAGGCTTTAGTCCTTTCCAGCTGTGAAGCATCCTGAGCATACGATTACTGTCATTACTAGGAGCTTCCTGGTCTTGATAAAACAGTAGTTTTTAACTTTTTCAGTTATCCACACCTAATATTTTTCCAGTAGAGATGCAGACCATAGTATAGCTGACAATCGGTCTGCTCTTCTTAGTTACCTTTCAAAGCTCATTGGCAGTTTACTGCTCATAAACTGGAACCCACTGTTCTAAAGAAGAAAGAAATCAATCCAAAGAAATTAGAGGGCTCAAGGAGACTGACCATGGTGAAAAGTACTGTAGAGGAATGATTAATCAACTCATTACTATTATTAAAATCACTTGAAAAATGCCCTTGTAATTTTTTTGTTCTGACTCCCTTTATGTGATCACTGCTTCTAATGTGACAACATTAGCCCCTATGTCCCTTTTGTGTTTTACATTTCAGACAGAGTATGCACGCTATGAAAATGGACACTATTCCTATCGCATTCACCGTTCCCCTCTCTGCGAATACATGATAAACTTCATTCACAAACTCAAGCACCTTCCTGAGAAGTATATGATGAACAGTGTGCTGGAGAACTTTACTATCTTGCAGGTGGGACTTTCAACTGCTTTCATTGGAGCTTGGAAACATGTAAGCCCTATGCAGGAGTTTGCTGTTGCAAGTCAAAGCAGATTTCCTTTTACAGCTCAGCCTCTAATTGAACTTAGTATCTCTCACATGTATTGCACCTCAAGACCATTTGTGGAGCTCTAGAAATAGTAGCCCATGCAGAGAAGCAGCAGAATTTGAGAGTCCTGAGTAAGAGACAAAAAAAAAAAAAAAAGAAAAAGAAAAAAGAAAGATAAAGGGAGAACTCATGAGGCAGAGAAATAAAGGAAGGAGAAAGATGCAAAAGTCAGTGAAGGAAATGATCATTCCACTATTGGACGAATGTTGAGGTCCTTTCTGTGCCTTGGCCCTTTTTGCAAGATAAAAAAACCCCAAGACTACTGTGAAGGGGTTACTAATTTTGTCATGGGAAGAGCTCTTCACTGATCAGGTAGGGAAGAAAAAAAAAAAGTTATTTCCTCAGGACCATCCAAACCTGGAAGAAATATGGAGGCATGTAAAGGAAAGGGCATGTTGGGGGAAGCTCTGTGACACCTTCATGAATCACTGCAACCTCTAGGTAGGACAGTGCTACAAGGCTACAGCAACTAGATTTGCATTAGTGTCTGTTATACCAGGAGACTTTCCAGGCTCAGATGAAGCCTACATTTGGGAAGAGGCCAAAGAGAGTTTACAAGGTGGATTTTCCTAATAGGCTGAGTTCTATGCTCACCTCTATAAGATGTGTCACAGATCTTCACCCAGAGAACATGAGCTTGGGTAAGTAGAAGAGATGCTAGAGGCTGTTTGAAAATGGAAATCAAGTGGTCTTCATTCCATCCTCTGGAGATCTTGCGGGACTACAGGCAACTCATTTCACTGCTCTGTGGCTCAGGTACCTCAGCTATAAAACAAGGTTAATAATGTACCTCACAGGGCTTTAGGATGCTTTCATTCATGTTTGTACTAAGATCTTTAGCATCTGAAAGAAAAGAGGAGTATAAATGCTAAGAGTTTTTTAGATGAGCAAAAGCATGAAGGAGGCAGGGACAGAGAGAAGGAAGGCCTGTGTGCTGTACTGAGGAACACTGTGACTGCTTTCTGCATGTTTCATACCTCAGTCAGGCCAGCACTTGCTATAAATTTTATGAACAAAGTTGTCATATAGTTACATTTCCTCTGGGGCTTTATGTTTTGAGTAATCTCTTGTCCTTCTCTTACCTTCTGTCACAGAGAGGCATGTGGGTGCTGGCACAGCCTTTTATATATGCCTTGCAGTCCTGCTCCCTGAGTAGCAGGCTGAGCATTTTCCAGCCCCAACTCCCCACTGGGGACCTGAAAACTGGCCATGCTTCATGCAAGGCCTGCTGCTAGTCCTCAGTCCCCACTACCAACTTCTGAGGCAAGTCTAATTATGTTTTTTCTAGACACTTTCATGAGCTTAGATACCCCTAATAGCTCACAAGTATGATTTATCTTGCTTTGCACATTGCTCTGGATCTAGCCCTTCAAGATTTCCGAGCCAATTTTTCAGAAAAGGCTCTGGTGTCCTACCACACCTGGATGGTGTATAACTCACAATGGCCTGCAGAAGAAAGGAGAAGGGTTAGTTCAGCTGCAAACACAGTCGTGAAGTAAGAAAAGGAAACAGAATAGACCAAAATCAGGCTGCTAAACTAATAAGCAAGTTTGAAAACAGCTATTTTCTTTCCTCTTTCACAAGAGTGATTGGGCTTTGGTAAAGTTCGGGCCTCCAGCTGTTATGTTTTTCTTCTGCAGTTTTGTTGGTGCTACTACTGATTAAAATGTATCTCCTCCAGCAGGAGAGAACTGCTTGAAGCTTTAGCTATGGCACAAAGTTAGATGACAAGAATGGGCAAAGTTGTGCAGTGACAGAGGGAAGCTGAGCTAGGACCTCTAGGTGCACCATTTCACTTATCCCTGAGATGTATTGTAGTCAGTACACGCTTCTGAAACTAGGACAACATGGTTCCATCATGGTGCTACTGACACTGAGTCACACTGCAGAGAAGCTAAGGTTCCTGAGGGACCACAGAAGAAGAAATTGAAAAAAAGGAGCTACTATAAGAATGTATGAATGTAGCAGCCATTCTTCTGACATCTACAGTGTATGGAATGGGAGGCGGAATGGAGTCAAACCTATAAGTCTCCTGTAAAATGAGTTATGCTGTATAATCCTCATGGTCTGTGTCTACTACTGACAAGCAGGAGCAGATGGAGGGAAAGAACTCTTCATGGCTGTGATATATCAACACATATATGAGCAGGAGAGGATGTGCCACAGGAGGTGGCCTCTCTATAGCCAAGAAACAAAGCAAAAAGGTTTTTTGTGAAACACTTTCTCTCTGCTGCAATCTGCAACACTGGTGGTGGGGAGTAGAGGACCTAATGGACCTGCTTCCACTTATGTGGTCACTGCTTGGTCCCAGCTTTCTTTTCTCCACAGTGGACTCCGCTTACCTCCCTGCCTCTTCACTGCATTGTAGTCCTGATGCTGCGAAAGTGCTTTGCTTCGGTGTGTGTGCACATAGACAGGGGTTGAGGTGGTCAAGCTGTATATCATTCCTGTGCTTCTCTGTTCTTTGCCTATCACTGACTTTTTGCTCTATGTTAAATGTGTTGGAATATGTAAGTAGAGAAATGGCAGTTGCCATCTCAGCTTCTTCTCCTTTTCTCTCTAGGTTGTGACAAACAGGGACACACAGGAGACCTTGCTGTGCATAGCATATGTTTTTGAGGTGTCAACTAGTGACCATGGCGCCCAGCATCACATCTACCGGCTGGTGAAGGACTAGAGACTCTCTGCCCTGAGTCGTCCGTGCGATGCATGTCTGAGAAAAAAGCCCATGCTTGAACAACCCCTGTCCCCTCATACCAAATGGAAAAATAAACTGCAGATATTGTGTATTTTCAGAAAAGCACCTCTGAGCTGTTTTGTGATTGACAGGGTCAAATAAGTTTGTATCTCCAGGATTGTGCAAATGGAGAAAAGACTTGGAGTTAAAGAAACAGGCAAAATAATTGCTTAAGGGTTTCACCACAAATAGCATCCTCTGGAATATATTTCCCACAGAGCACATACAGGGTGTGATCAGACATGTAAAAGGAGTGGTATGCACCTGAGCGTACAGGTAGGGCAATGGCAGCAGCTTCCATAAGTTTGACCACATATGAACAGGTTGAAAATGTTCATGCTACATCTGGGTCTGAGTGTCTGCACTCATTTGTAGGTCAACACATGCACACGTATGCATATCATGCATTTATATAAATGTCATGTAGGCATGTGTGGGCACATGCATACGTATAGGGATTGCACATATAACCTACATATCTGCCTGTCTAGCTGTCTGCCTTAGAAGGTGTGCAGTCGCAGGCTCCTTCAACCTTCCTTCTGTTAGAGGCTGAATACTGTTTCCCTCTCTTCCAGACATGATAGTGAGAGATCAACATTTCTTTTGCCTTATAAATTAAGTTATGCGTAGAAAATCGGTATATTAAATCATATTGTCTTGCCCAGCATGAGGTTTGCTGACTTTACTGACTGAAATAATTCTTGTTAGTTTTGCTTCTGTTCTCCCTGCGCAGTTAGCACTGTTCAGGGAGCTAGACTCTGCTCTTCTCTTGTGCACAGGTAAAATAATTGTTTACTGAGATCAAATTGTTCCATGTGTTAGTTGCAGACAGTGAGGCGCACAAGTATTTCAAAGAATGCCATTTGGCCAGCAAATTGCAGGAAACAGGTGAGAGAGAGTAGTGAAAAGAGGTTAGCTTTCCATGTTGCCAAGGCAATCAAATGCAGTCTCTCTGCTTTACTTG
Source organism: Pterocles gutturalis (assembly GCF_000699245.1). NCBI lineage: Eukaryota > Metazoa > Chordata > Aves > Pterocliformes > Pteroclidae > Pterocles > Pterocles gutturalis. Next base: position 6,203 of record NW_010135150.1, read on the forward strand.
TAAACTGAGGTTGTTTACTCCAGAGTCACTGAGAGGCAATAATCTTGGTCCCCACAATGCTGCTGATGTGGAGGAAGATCCAGCCATTCATGTTACCTGAGGGAAGAGGTGGGTTGCATGATGCTCTCTGTCAGCCACTGAACAGGCAATTTATTGGGTGTCCAGGCAGAGTCCCATGGCCCAGGTTTGGATATATGGTGTTTTATCTCCTCTTTCCACAATGCATCACAACACCTTAGGAAACACCTCATACTTATTTCAGACGTTTACATCCTCACATTTTTGGCACAGAGCAAAGTATTTAAAGGTACCTGAGCAATCTGAGATACCATCAGAAATCAAGGGTTTATTAGAATCCCAGAAGATAAGGGCTTCAGCCACACACAGATGAAATCTGACTTCTTTTGAGAATCTATGAGCTTGTTAGTACTCCCTTCTACAGCTTTCAGTCTGCTGGTTAAAGGGCTCTGTGTATTCCATGGAGATACTCTACAACTCTTCCCACAGCCTACAGACTCACATATCTCCTCCAGCTTCCTAGCCATCTTCCTGTCCTTTAAAATGTTTTGTGTCTCTATTTCAAGTTGTAAGTTGTACTCATTTACAAAGTACTCCAGGAGTACTTTGTAAAGTACTTCTCACAGATTGATGATTTTGTTTCATGCACATTTAAATCTCAACTCCCTTCAAAGTTTAAATCTTCCACTCTTAGAGAGAGTTCTTCCCATGTTTTATAGACTCAGATTGCAGGTCTAAGTCAAGTCTCTACTGGGCTTTTTCACAAGTATTGTTGAATATTTCCCATCCTCTCACTGAAATTGATGAAAAATGCTCAGCCACCATCTGTGTCACTTCTGCTTGGTATACTAGATAGGGGGCAGGGGGGAGGGAGAGGAAGGGAGGAAAGGAGGGTAGATTCCCTTACTAGAACACATTATTTTGAAAACATAATCTGGTATTGTACTCAGTTATTTCCTCCAAAGTCTTCATTATGCTCAAAGAAAGCACTAGCATCTTTCACATCAACTCTTTCACTCTCAGCTCTCTCACTTCCCAGGGGTTCTAAGGCTCCTCAGCTTTTTCCCCACAAGATGATTTGGGCAATCTGCTGCTTTAGATGTTTGTTTCAACAATCTAACTTTTCACTAGCTCATCATCTTGATTGTGTTAATGAGCTTTCTTGTGTGTTTCACTAGCTGTGCTTTCTCTTACCCAGCTTTAATCAAGTTCTGGTAAACAGTGAACTTAGCTAGATAATGGTAGCTTCAACCACTCCGTGCAATACTTCTGAGTAGGAATCTGCTGATGGCTTGGAATCATCATGTTTTTATTTTGAAGCTGGTACTGAGAGCAGTTGTTCTTTGCTAACTCATAAGTGTGGAGAAACATACAGTGTTTTCCTCAATTACTTAAATCTTTAGTATTCCTCTGGCTCATTGCTGGCTGATAAGTATGGAGTTTCTTTCTCTGAACTGTTTTCCAAATCCTCTGTAAAAGTTATTCAAGCCTATAATGCTGCCTCTAGGTTTGTAAAACTTACTTTATGACCTTAGGATTCAGTACAATCTTTTCTGACTCTGTGTTGCAGCTGGGCGAGTAGATTCCTCACAAGGAATTAATATTCAAGAAGCAGTAAAGAATGAACTATTAAAATTTAACTTATAAATCAAATGAGTTAGACAAGTTTATTATGGTAAAATTTCGATACGGGACTCCCTAAAAATTTTTGTCTGAAGCATGAGTTCCCAATGGTGTGGCTGTCAGCAGTTAGATTAAAAGCAAACAATTGAAAAGACCTTTAACAAAGATGAATATGTTAACTGAGGAGAAGGTGTGTACTGAAAAAAGATTAATATAGACCCATTCTCCTTTAACATCATCAGTAAGTCTGGAGGAGGGAGAATGTAGCATGGTAAATTAATCTGCAGATAGCACTAAAAGAGATTTTTTTGCAAGCTGAGTATGTATAGAGAACTTGAGCAACTTGACACTAGGCTTGACTGGGAGAATAAATACTGATTTGAAATGACCTTAAAAGAGCAACAGAAAGATGGCAAATGAAAGGTGAATTATCAGAAGGATAATCAGTGCCTGAGAGGTACATAGTCAGTACATGATCCAAAATTAGACAGCATGTTGGAACTAACTGTCAAAGGACAGATGCACAAATACATGCACAAATGCATCAGTGACAGAGATGAATGTGAGAGTCAGATCAAAGTCTCACGGTGCTACCCACTCAATGAAATGGAGACATACACTGAAGGATGAAGATTTCATCACCCATGGAAGTGGTAATGCCAGGCCCTACAAACAGTGTTTTATTTGCCCTAGCCCTTGAGGAATCCTGAGAATTTCCATTTCAACAGAGATTTCAAACAGCAGACCAGAATATTGGCCACTTACAAACCCCTACTGAATATACTTTGTATACAAGTACAAATTTAAATTAGAATGAAATATAATGGAATAGTTCCAGTTGGAAGCAGCCTACAATGGTCATCTAGTCCAGCTGCCTGGCCATTTCAGG
>NW_010135151.1:0-3366 GCF_000699245.1 Pterocles gutturalis
CCAACCAAGACTTTGCAAGGCTGGAAACTTCGAATCATCCAAATACAACCCAAAGGGCAGCTGTGGTGAGCAAATGTGCTGAGTTGTAGAGGAGGCCTGGGGGGACCAGGAAGTCTCTTTGATCCCTGGGGTCATGGATGGAGAGACAGACTCACTAGGAAAGATTTAACTAGTATCAGACTAACCTGGCCCTTCAGCTCCTGCAGGACTGATGGCCAGCTGCAGGCTGTACACAGATTGTTTTTGGTCATCTGTGGAATTTTAGTCTGAAACGGAGCAATAATGACGGAAGAGCCATGAAGTGCCATTAGTGGAAACTGCAGAGTTACCTGAAAGTGGTTTAAAGGAAATATTACACTTAAATAAGAAGAAAAAGGTCAAACACAAGAGATGCTTTATCCTGTATAATGTACATCATGTTGCTCAGATCCCTAAGCTGGGTACACTGTAAGTCCATGGGGAGTCAGTAAGTGTGTGTGTGTGACTTATTACTCTGATATGACACTATTATGTTGTAGTTTTTAGCATTTTTAAAGAGCAGGTAATAGTTATGAGAGATGAGGAACTTGGAATTAAGTACTGCAGTTATACACAGAAGGATAATTTGGTTTTGATAAATTGTCCTGAGCCTGTTAACTAGTAATACAATTTTTTTAAGTAGCATCTTACCAGTACAAAAAAGAAGTAGTATCATTATTAATGTCTAAACTGTAGTGTGTTTCACACAGGATTATGGTAAAGGTCAAACCGTGTTTTGCTGAATTAAAAGCTATTCTGAGCTATAGCATTCCTAATCAACTCAGACCTAAAGGTGCATAGCTCAATTATAATGAGGCACAATGAATTTAAATAAACTGTGCAACACTGTGTAGTGATTTATAAATGCAGTGTGATATCCTTTTAACTCATTAGCAATGAATGATATTGCTGTATGTATTCTCCAGTATTTTCTGCTGTGTAATTATTTTTACTCACAATGCTTCTTAGAGAAGACGCCTTTTGTTGTTCTTCTGTAATATGTAGGAAGCTAAATGCAACAGGGCCTATCTTGATAAACACAAAAAAGGAAAGGAAAAGGGAAAGAAAGGAGAAGGAGAAGGGGAAGGGGAAGGGGAAACGGAAGTGCTGTCTTGGTCAGTGGGTGGGGAAGGGGAAGGGGAAGGAAAGGGGAAGGGAAAAGGGAATAGAAAGGGAAGGGAAAAGGGAAAGGAGAAAGGAAAAGGGAAATGCAGGGAAGGAGAAGGCAAGGCAAGGCAAGGCAGCCCTGCTGTAGTTAGAAGAGAAAAGTATTAAGTTGTTATTAATTTTCAAATCTATGATCACAAGTCTGTATTACTTGACATATAGGTACTGCCAGGGTCAAGGATGGTTCCTAGGCTTTGTCCTAGAAGTGCAAACATTGTTGTCTGAAAAGATCATATAGAGAACAGTTAGAGAAAAAGGAATTCCCTGCATCTGGGACACAACCACTAGAAAAAGGAATTTGAAATATGTTTTGATGGGAAGAGACAGCATGAAAAAAAAAAAAGGATAAAAAATGTAGTTTGCACTGTATTGTGCCATATGTGGCATAAAAGAACATGGCTTTGCAATTTGGAAATTGTAGTTTGTAGAAAGGTGAAATAATTTCCGAAATAATGTTCTAAAAAAATTAGAAAGAAATCTGTGGATGCCCCCTCCCTGGAATTTTTCACTGCAAGGCTGGATGAGGCTTTGAGCAACCTAGGCTATTGGGAGGTGTCCATGTCTATGGCAGGGGGTTGGAACTAGATGGTCTTTAAGGTCCTTAGAACCCAAACCATTATATGATTCTATGATTCTATGAAACCTGAAATGTTATACAGCTGTTTGAGAAAGTTGAGAAAAAAGTATTAAACAGTAATTTATTGATAATTAATTAATAATTAATATAACTTGGTTCCTATTTGCCAGTATGGAGAACATTAAGAAACAAATTTCTGTAAGTTCTGGGCTTTTAAGTACAAATTTTCAAAAATGTGCTGTCCCTTAAATCCATACCAGAGAACCTAGAACGTGGTTAGTTTTCTGAAATGTTGAGCCAGCCCTAACTCCCAGTTTTGGGTGTTTACCATCAAGCTTTATTAGCCTTAGATGTGTACATAAGATCAAGAATAGTGGCATACATCCATCTGAAAACACAACTAAGTGACTGATTTTCCTCCCTTATTCCCAGCAATTTCAAAAATGAGTTTGCCAGGTTGTGGAAGGACATACAAGCTTTGTGAGCCATCCCTTGAGTGGATGGTTGTAGATTTTACCTATGCAGTTGGCAGACTTGTAATATACACATTTAGTCTATAAATGATGTTTGTTCTTGGAAATCTTGCCCTTGATGTGCTTAGAATGTAGGGAAGTGTGTGTCAGTGAAATTTGGATTGGAGTCTTGCTGTCAGTCCAGACACATACACACAGACACTCACGCTTTTTGGGATTTTTGATTCATCTCAACCAAAATTTGTCAAGCACACACCACAGTTTTAACAATCAGACGTGTAACATCGGATGCATGGTTAATTTCAGTTATATTCAGTAAATAAATCTCAGAGCTAGGAGCTCAGATCACTGCACTTTCATACTTCTTCCCCTCAAAAAAAAAAAAAGGAAAAAAAAGAAAAATAATTGCTCTTATGTTCTTTTTGCCATTATTGGAAATGTTATATTCCAATAACAAAAACACAGTGGTACTACACATTAATGAGTCTGGCAACAGCTTGATGCTCCATAACGTGAATAACCTCACTTACACAAAACAGAGTCCCAAATCTTCCTACTTAACTCATGTTCTTTTCTTCTAAGAGCTGAGAAACAAAGGTGCTTCTGGTTCAAACTCAAGTCACCAGGCCTAGAAACTATTAGAAACCTTACCCAATACTGCATGAAAATACAGAAAATTAAACTTCCTATAATTTACTTTAACTTTTTGGGAACCAAGGAAGCTTGTTACCTACCCAGCAATTTTCTTTGTCGGCCATGACCACATCTACAAGTATAAATATCTGTAAATGACCTTTCCAAAAGGTATTATTTTTGTTGATTGGGGAAGGATATTGGCACACTGGTTTGGTCTTATTTACAAAGGTGACTAGCAGTATTTGCAGTGCAAATCTTTTTTGTAGTGAAAATTAACAATTGTTGGTTTTATGAATTAATAAAAGCTACTCACATTTCTTGTATATTCTTGGTTTGTGGGGGTTTCTTTGTTTGTTTGTTTGCCTGCTCTACTTTTCAGCTTATGCCTGATGTGGAATTAGTACCCTTAACAACATTAGTCACTTCAACTGTGGGGACAGAGAAGCAAAAGCTTCAGTTGTTTCTTTTCTCTCTCTCTCTCCCTCTCTCTCTCTC
>NW_010135152.1:0-5675 GCF_000699245.1 Pterocles gutturalis
CTCCTGCTGGGAGGGTGGCCTATAACACTGGATGGGATGGTGTATGTAACTGAAGTATTAAAATCACTCTTCATTATTTGATCGGGTAGAATGGAGGGGACAAAAAGTGATAAATGGTATGCATGTTGGTGAGGTTGCAGTTAGTCTGTAGTAAGGAGACTCTTGGTTTACTGATGATTTAGAAAAGTACATTCAGAATGGTAGCAGCTGGTTGAATTAACTAATAATTTAAAAGCAATTGGACTACTTATTCAGACAGCTATATAATGACAGTGTATCTGATTATGAACAAAAATAAAATCAGAACATAAGTGTTGGAAACGTGGACTATATTTTGCATTTGACATTTCTTTATATTCACGTAGGTGTATGCATAAAAAAAATATATGCACACACATACACACTTGCGCGTAACCTCCTGTATGCATCTATAGAAATATTAAATGTATTCAAGAAGGCCCAAATTCTAAACCAAGAAGTATGTGGGGATATTTTAGCCTTCAGATATTCCTGATTCTTACTCAGTACCATCAGATCTGGTTTTAGTGCTCATATTTAGCATTCAATAGTGTTCTATTCTATTTTTTCCTAAGGTGATGTGGGCATACACTTTTTGATTTTGAGGTTAATGAAATGAAGTTTTTAAACTGCTTGTATGGCATATGCAGACCTGGATTCCCAGAGGAAAGAGTACTCTTTGTCCCCTATCTGAAACTGATCAGGAACATACCCTTCCATCCTGTTTGGTGCTGTGGGAGACGCCTGTTCTGTATATTCACATATTTGTTACATGGAGTGTTTAGAATCGTGACACTTTATTTCTCAGAATAATGCAGTGATTTTCAGCTGTTTCAGTGTGAAATGACCCAGTTGGTAAACGTAGGATGATGAGAGCTCATTCCTCCGTTTATGTTTTGTGCTGTGTCAGTTCTTTGTTGACCACAAGATCAAATTTGAAGAGCTCTCCTCCTTATCTTCAGTAGCGTCAGAGGATGGAGCTCAGGTGACCTTGGAGTAGGTCTCATCTAGCCTTCTATTTTTGTCTCTGTCCTTTAGGCTGGATGGAATTGTACTTTGCAGTACTGAAAATTAAGTAGGGGCACTAGTCCATGGCTTTGGAATTCATTTTCACAAGAGATTAGAGTCACTACAAATCTCACCAATTTCAGGAGGAAAAGAGGAAAAAAAACACCAACAAACAAACAAACAAACCCCAGTAGAATCTCTTCTGGAGGCTTACTTTCCAACAAAACGAAATCTTGTTTTTCAATAAAATATTACCTTAAAGGATAATGTTGTCAGACTATTTTGAGCACAAAATATAACAGCTTGGAATAAGAGTGCCTCTTCAGACATACTGAACTATTACCGTCATATTTTACAGTTACTTTGTACTTAATTTTATAAATCATGTCCTTCTCCATTCTTTTACAATAAAATGCAAGTGTAAATAATAATATTTGTGATGTACATATGCTGTTAAAAGCACAGTGTGCACATAGTAGGGAATTGATAGAAGTTCCTGTTCAGTATGCTAGTGTTGGAATTGTCATCCCTGAATGTCTGTTTATCATACCACATCATTACTCTTCAACAGGCTTGAATTAAACTGAAAATTTATTCAGGGAAAACATGTGGCATAAAGTATAATGTATTCCTTTTTTTCAGCATAAACAGTAGGTATCCAAGATGCAGGAAAAATTTTTTTAAAGTATGCTAGTGATGTGGGGATACTGTCCATCCAGCTGGCAGTGGTGTGCATTAGTATAGAAAATGGGTTCTTTCCAAGGGTTGGCTGTCTGTGTTACAGTTACCCTAGCTGAAAAGACATTTTTTATTTTAAGAATGTTTCAATGTGGAAAAATAAACCAGCTGTCTCAGTATAAACAACCAAGGAAACAGATAACAACTTTAACAGTAGCAAGCAAAATAAGAATTCACAGCTAAGCCAGATTATCTGTCTTCTATCACAGCAATGCTAAGAACTTTAGACAGATGAAAGACGAGTTTCCAGCAGATTCCTGTCTGAGTTTGAGTAGAAAAAAAAGTTGAAAGCGAATATGTTGGGATGACTGGAGAATTAGTTGGAAGAGGGGGGGAGAGTTCAGTTAATGTAGAACTAGGAATGAAAAGTAGACAAAGATGGAAATGAGGAGGGCTTAAGAGTAAAGGCACAGAGTTCATGTGCAGGGAATAGTGGATGGCAATGGAAAACTCAAATCCTAGTTTTGCTGATCTCTCCTAAGTAATAACACTAATAATGAAAGTTGTATTTTATTAGATGTCTCATTTTTGTACGAGTGCAAAGAACAGACTATAGATTCTCCTATTTATTGTCTTAAATGTTCTAAATTTGAGGTAGTCCTATTAAGTTACATGTTACAAGGTGTTACTCAGGTATTAAATCAAAATAGTATGCTTATTTAAAAACACTGTATGTTTTAAAGATTCTTGTATGCTATGCCTTTACCTTGCATAGTAAATGTACATAAGATGCTTTCTCAGCAGCTGAATAATTTATTTTGAGATAGTCTTTCAGAGGTACACATTAAAGTTGTGTGGATTGATGTCAGAAACTGAGGTTAAATAACAGGCTCGAGGTTAAATAACAGGCACTCTGTTAAAACTATTGCACGCCTATGTCAGTTGGCTGAATACTAATTAAATATAGATGGAAACAATATAATGAACTTAAATGAATGGTTTTAAGCTGGTATCATGTACCAACACATTAAGTCATGCAGTATATTTCTCCTACTGCTTAGACTAGTTATGGTTTTGAAAGGTAATTGGCCACTCATTTCAGCCAATGAGAGGCGTATAGGCAAGATTGTTTTTTTTAATATAGTAATATGACCATTTTTAACTGCTAGGAAGATTAATTTCACAGTAGTGACTCTCCACTGTAGGCTTACTGACATCAACCTTAAATGCTTGCAATCCATTTCCTTGCTATACAGTATATATTGGGAGAGACAATATCTTAGAACAAGTGCCCAACATATGTGTTGCTTTACATGTTAGCATCTATATCCTGAATTGTATCTAGGAGTGAAAAGAAGGCACTGGAGCTCTTGCTGAATTGATATGATGTCTCTTATATCTGTATTTCTCAGTAGTAGTCACTTGCTTCTGAAGTTTCCATATGATCTTTCAAGCTTGGTCCTAATTATAGCTAACTGCGGTCATGTGTTTTAGGAATTGCATAGTCAGAGTTAGTGTGGTGGATTTTATATAAAGAACTGCATTTAGATAAATTAATGTTTGATTTCTGTCCATTGGAGGCAAAACAGGTCCGGAAGCAATAGAAAACCTGAGACTACCTCGCTATTGGAAGCCTCTTGGATACAAGCAGTGGCAAAATATTAATGCCGTAGAGACCAACTTCTTCTTGCACTTCTCCTGCTTTGAACTGTCATTTCTGGTAGATCTTAGCATATATTTCTTTGTTTGCTCTCATTCAACTCATTTTTTGAATTTGAGGGAACATGAATGTGATACCAACTGATTATATTGGAAAAATAGGAAATATTCTGCATTCTGAGAAAACTGCTGATCAATATGAGATTTCCCAAATTTTCCTGTTTATTAGGAAGTGTAATGAAAAATTTGTAACAGAAGAATGCAGTCCGTATGTCAAACTTTGTAACTTTTAAGATGGAAGACTTTGATCTACAGCTTTTGTTTTGATTCAGGAGCACAATCTACCTTTGTTGCTCACGTTATTCAATTGGATCAAACAAAGTCAATGCAATTAAGTGTGGGCCTAGCAATTAAATGAAGAGTAGCGAAGCTCAGCTTCTTCTGTTAGGTATTTGCAACGTCCATTAATAAGGGACCTTTTTTCTCTTTTTCATCTAATTCTTCTATTCCAGTGGCACATAGACTGAAACGAGAATGTCCTATTGCATCTCACGAGACTGAGCAAGCACAACATCTGCCAAATCTCCTTGACAACCAGTATGTCCTTTTCAAGATAAGGATATTCTGTGAAATGGAAAACAGATTAATCCTGAATCTACTTGATCTTATCTTCAGAACGTACAGCCAGCTTCCCACATCACCAAATGTCTGATTCTTTTTTTAATACTGACTAATTAAATCATGGATTTTGGAAGGAGTTAATTAGAGAAAAGAGAATAATTCTATTATCAAGACTGCATTCCAAAAAGAGCTTTAAAAGACTTAAATATGCTGGAACTTGGGCAGAATTCAGTATATGGTACAAAATGAGCCAAAATTCCTCTGGCCTTTTATTTGCTCAATGACACTAAAAAGTTAATGCAATAAAACAGACAGGCAGAGACACACAGACACACACACATAGAGAGAAACTAATACATTTTTGGTTGTATTTTCAAAAATCTCTAGGCTCCTAAAGAAACAGAAGGAGGATTTTCAGGACCTTAGAGATAATGAGAGTTAGCCTTCTAATCTGCTTATGATTTAAAAATTCCACTACATTTCTGTTTAGGCATGTACTACTCCTGAGAATATGGCTTGTCTTAAAAGTCCATACCCTGAGGATGGACATGACACATCGAAAAACATGTTCGGTCACCCTAGTCTTTCAGTTTTGATTGTCGTTTGAGATTCTAGTAACAGTAAGCCTTTTTTGTGATAGATGAGAGTTTTATTTTTTCTCAGCTTGAAAAATTATATCCTTGTTACTTGATGCTAGAGAAGCAAACACAGTCCATATTTCATTATGTTCAGTCCATTATGGTATTTTCCTTAGTTATAATTTAAGAAGAAAAAACAGCTTGGTAGGAGAGAATAGTCATGAGTACCTGGGAATTCTCACAAGCCACAACACTGGGTGCTAATTTGTTCTGCAAGGGTACAGCTTTATTTTCCCATGAAAGCAAATCTCTTCCTTGCAAATTGCTCTCACTTTTGGGGTTAATGTGCTTCCTTACTGTAAAATTCAGACACCCCCCCACCAAAGAAACTATTTGAATTTTGCATTTACTTCTTTAAAAAACTGAAATTTCAGAATATTATTATGCAAGATAATGTCTGTTCTTCGCTGTTCTAGCTTCTTTTGGGCAAGCTAGAGACAGATTTTAGCTTCCATCGTTTTTAATGTTTTCTCCTGTTTTGTCATAGCAGAATAGTAAATATTTTCAATAAATTTACAACTTTTTGTTTAACTTTTCAGAGGCTTATTAGCCAAAGTTGCCCTTTCAGTAGCTTTGCTTACTGAAATGTGTGAGCTGCTTCTGAAAATAAGGCTAGTGAGTTGTGTAGGTAGTTAAAAAAAAGTGTGTATGCTGTTTAGGTAATGTGTCATGTTTACACCAAATATACTGGCTTTGTGGATACAGTATCTCCATTTTAATAATAGATATGTCATCCTTGCCTCTTTGTTATCCTGAAGAAAACATGTATCAAGTGAGTTAAAGAAAATGTGTTAGGTTTTGTTTCCTGACATCCACTTTAAAAATAAGAGCTTATATGATGTATTTTTAAATGGTGTAAAGTGTTCACTGTTTTTTGTTAATGTTTTTGTGGTTTTTTTCTAATATTTTGCTTCTAAACTTAAATTTTAAATCAATCTTCCTTGGCCTAAAATATAGAAAAAAATCCCAGATTTTTTTTTTTGCCTGGTTGCATAGAAGCTGAGTAATAGCAACAAAGGCCCTGAACCAAGTCTAACAGAGATCAGTGGAAAT
>NW_010135152.1:5706-11674 GCF_000699245.1 Pterocles gutturalis
CTGCTGACATTTGTGGGAGTTGCAGCAGGCCCTAAGGCAAGACGATGTGAAACTAAACTCTTTCTGGGGATAAGAAGCAGCATCGTTAGGATCATAGTCATCAGGATGAAAGCAGTATTGCAACAATTCTCTTATCTTAGTGTTTTTCACTGAATGTGAATTCTTCTCATTTTGAGTTTGTTTCCATCTCTGACTCTTTCATATTGAAAGCTTGTATTGGTTGCATATATTTCTGCTGTTTTCAATGATGTAACAGGTGGGAAGTCAGGAAGGCAATACTGGCATGGACAAGAGTTCCACATTCCGTACTGGTATTTCTAATCTGTCTATATTGTTAAAAATAACTTTCTTCTCTCTTTAGGCAGGAATTTTTAGCATGAATGCGTGTGAAGAGGGTTTTGCCACTGGTGGCAGGGATGGCTGTGTTCGCTTGTGGGACTTAAATTTTAAACCAATTACTGTGATTGATCTCAGGGAAACAGACCAGGGATATAAAGGTAAAAAGAAGTTTGTCACTTTTGATATACCGATAAGGTAAGAAGTTTTCCAGTGTTTGAAGAAGAAGAGACTTTAAAAAAACCAAAAAGGTTGTTTCATGTATGTTACTGTGAACTATTTGCTAGAAAATAAATTTGATCATGCCCACTAGTTTGAAGGTTATATAGTCCTTCAAAGTTACTGTAAAACGTATTGTGAAGCTGCAGACCCAGAGATTTAATATTTTTATTTTAAACCAATCAAATGCACATCTTTTCCATAGTACAGCCATTTTTAACAAGGAATAGTAATGCTTTAAGAGAATTTCGAAGAGACTGTGAGATCTACAATGTAAAACAGTGTAGTACAGAAGTTACATTTGCTAGTTATCCAAATTTTCATAAAAACTATTTGGAAGTAATCTACAGTTTTGTAGTACTTAGAACACTGCTCACATATACCTATGACTTCAGTTAAAGTTTGTCATACTAAAATTTCGTATCTATCAGTCTATAGCATGTTTTGTCAATGTTCTAGATAGTGTTGCTGTAGTGATTCAGGAAAAGAATACAAGCATATACTGAAGCACTAGTGTCACTTACAATATTGCTTTCGTTGACAGTCGGTTTTCTTTGCCCTCAGTCCCTTTGGTATTTTTCTAATATCTTGACAAGAATTTGACAATGTAGTAGAATTCTGATAGCAATGAGATATTCAGGGTCAATAAATAACTGATTACAAGTTAAATCTTTGTATTCTGTAATTGACTTGGCATTCCCACCAAGACTGTGAAATATTGCAAGTAAAGGAATCCATTCCAGTTTAAATGCCCTGAGGTACAGTGACTCTTAAATTTACGCAGGTGCTGTTTCTCAGCTCTGTTGCAAGTAGTTGGAAGCTGTGTTTCATTCCCCTTTTCATTTTCCAAACTTGTTTTTCACTACAAATTGTGTCTTTTACTTTTGATGGTACAGACTCTTGCCATGAACTCTTTTGGTTCTTCTTAATCACTTATGTGAACTCCATCCTCATCTTTTGGACTTGTCAAATGCCCATGACAGAGCTAATAGCTTTTTAAAAATTCTGTCTTTAATACATTCCGTTTCCTGAATCTTTTCTCTTCAGTCTTTTTTTTGTTATTGTAACCTTTTGAGGACTGCCTGTATGGCCTGTCCTTCTACTTGTTTTCTTAACTGCATTTTCTGCTGTCCCTATACTTTAGCTCTTGGTAATTTTATCTGTGCACATGAATTCAAGTTCTATATCCCTGTGAATGGCTCGCAGAGCAATTATTTGGCTCTAGATATATCTACAAGTAGTCAAATTGTTTTTCAAAATATCTCCCTCTACCATAAGAAGTTCCAGGATACTAAACCAGATATATTAGTCATGCTTCATCAAAGATTCTAGATTTTTCTTTCTTTATTTTTTTAATCACTGTAGACAATATAGCCATATGATGTCTAGATTATAGGGCTGAATGATAAGGTGTTTATATTCACCAGTGCAGTGCTGTCCTAACTTCCATTTTAATATTCCCAACCTTTTCTACAAACAAGTGCAGCCTGTGAGTGCTCACCTCCACTGTAAGCCTGGAAACTAATTCGGTTGTTAGAAATGCATGTTAGATTCCATCATAAACCCTTTTCATCTCTTCATATGTTCTTTCATTTTGATTTATTTTTATTTTCTATTTAGTGGGGAAAATAATTCCAGATATTATTAAGATGTTACAAAGATTTGCTTTGGGGGAGGCATCTCAGAAACAAGCTGGGGAGAATTGGGCTTTCTTTCTTACACATAATGCGTGTTCCACTGATGCTTCTGTCACTTATATAATTTAGGTTCATCTACCTAGTAGTAAAGTCCATGGTTGGATCAGAAATTGTCATTTATGTTGTGTACTACCTTTGCTGAAATTTAAAGACATTAAATGTGTAATTTCAGATGCAAACATCACTATTATATTTCTCTGTCAGAGATCTTGTATTACAAGAATTGTCTACATGTTCTTCATTAAAATAAGGCTCACATTTTATTTTAGATTTTTTGTAATACTGAGCTTGAACAGTTAATGTTCCAAAGGCAGTATGTGTTTTGTGGAATAGATAAAAGGATTACATGGAGGAATAAGAGAAGGTACATGGATACTACTTCACATTTTCTTGCTTTTATGTTTTGTTATGTGCTATATTACCTTTGTTTCACAAATTCTCAGGATGTGTCTCTTGTTAACAATCTCTTCTACAGGTCTGTCTGTAAGAAGTGTTTGCTGGAGAGGAGACCATATACTGGTTGGGACACAAGATAGTGAAATTTTTGAAATTGTGGTGCATGAGCGTAATAAGCCTTTCCTGATAATGCAGGGGCACTGCGAAGGAGAGCTGTGGGCTTTGGCTGTCCATCCTACAAAACCACTAGCAATGACTGGAAGTGATGATCGATCAGTCAGGTTGAATCTCGTTTGTTTGTTTAACTGCATACAGTTTTATACAAACAGCTCATTTTGTAGATAACCTAATTGAAATGTATACATTTTAAAGGTATTAAAATGTGGCATTGAAGTGCTTCTGAACCAGTTAAGTTATGCATGAAAGTAGTGCTTTCCACTAATACAATAGAGGAAATGTATATATTTCACAATAATTAAATGTATAAAATTTGAACAAATTAAAGTTAGCCTAACATTAAGCACTAATACACACGTGCCCTGTAAGTGTTTCCTTTTCAGGAGTTATGTTAGGCATTCACAGGTTATAGTGAAAAAAACTGTAATAAAAACTTAAAATTTTTATTCTTACCAGATTCAGTTTTTCACATGCTACGAATTAACTTTTAGCTTGGGAGTTTCATTGAACTTAATGCATGCATAGCAAATAGAATCTATATTCTGAGAAAAGCCAGTAAGTGATTCCCTTTTACACATTCATCTTTTTTTGTCAAAAAACACCTTTTCTGTTCTACCTTGAAATTAAATGTGTTGTCATTTTTGTTAAATATCTTAAGTGTAATGTGGTTAAGCACAACAGTAGTTGAATAATGAATATTGAAATAAGGCTCTAGAATTTCAGATATATTGTAAATCATAGATGTATCTTGTAGTGAAAACTTACATGTTATAATATCTAGTTATATGTATGGGGTTGTGAACAATGACTTGTTAATAGGAAAGGATATGTTTACTGAGCAAAGTCTTTAATTGTTCTTTAATGTTCTTCTTGGCTAAAATGATTAACTAAATAGTGGAATTTTCAAAGAGTGGTCTAAGAGTATAATATTGTTGTCATTCTTTTTACATTCAGAAAGTCAAACAAAATTAATTTATCCCTGCAATTTCTCATTAGGTGTTTTCTCACTATTTTAAATATAAGAATATTCTTTGCTGTAGCAAAGTCACACTTTTGTCTTAGATTTTCCTTGTGGAAGATTATTTTAAAGTAGGACACAGCCACATCCAGTGTTCTGCAGAAATTGCAGGCTTCATACTATCTATGACAGAGCTGCAGAACACTCCTTATATCTGTAATTATTATTTTATTTTAGAATTTGGAGTTTAATAGACCATGCTCTGATTGCCCGGTGCAATATGGAGGAACCCATTCGCTGTGCTGCAGTTAGTACTGATGGAATCCATCTCGCCCTTGGGATGAAGGATGGCTCTTTCACTGTGCTTCGAGTCAGGTATGTTACAAAAATTAAAAACAGATCAGTTATTAACTCTTTCAAGTGTGTTATCTAATTGCTTTATAAATTGTATGTCTATTGACACTGTAGTGACTATACGTGAGGAGGTCGCTTACATTTTTGTTTTAAATTACTGATCTTGGGGCTGCTCAGATTTTTCTAAACGTGCGTGCTACATGTGTTCAAGTTGTTCCATAAAAGCACATTTGAAAAAGTATACTGGTCTATTTGCAAAGAATGGCAGTGTTCTAGGAAGTGCTCTACTTTAGATTTTAGCTTTATTAATTATTCTTGAATTGTTGAGAAAAAAAATTTCATTACTTCCTAAATTGTTTCCATGTGTCGGAATGCTGCTGTCAGCACATCACACATACAAAAACAGTGCTGCTTTGTTGCTCTGATCCTGCAGTTTTTAAAAGGAAAATGAGATCTGTGTCTCATGTCAGTGAAGGTTTCTTCCCTGAGTGAATAAAGATCTGGTAACCTACCTGATTAATTTTTTTTTGTGGACCCAGCTTGAACAGTTCGTTTTGTTCACTGTCCCTCAGCCCAGTGCAACACCTTCTTGTGTCATTGTTCCCTTCTCTTTTTTTGTCCATAAAGCCCTACCCAACTCTAAAAATAGCAGTGTTGTTGTGTTTGCACATGTGATAGTAAAATCCACTTCATTTTTTCACGTTTTGTTTTGTTTTGTTTTGTTTTTTTAAAACTGGGAACTTGACAGTATGCTAAGGCTCTTCTATACTTATGGCATGCTTTCTTTCATACTACAGAGATATGACTGAGGTTGTTCATATCAAAGACAGGAAAGAAGCTATTCATGAACTGAAATATTCACCAGATGGGAATTTCCTAGCTGTTGGTTCCAATGACAGCTCTGTGGATATATATGGTGTTGTTCAGCGATACAAGAAAGTTGGGGAATGTATTGGATCTTTAAGTTTCATCACCCATATGGATTGGTCTTCAGACAGTAAATACTTACAGACCAATGATGGCAATGGGAAGAGACTTTTTTACAGGATGCCAAGTAAGATTCTGAGTTGCCTTTATGATATTTGTTACTTATTACAGAAGGAATGTATAGTAGCTTTTTAAAACTAGCCAAATACAGGTCCTGGTTCAAAGCACTGGATTACAAAGGAATTTTTTTTAAAGTTCATATAAATATTTGCTATACTTGCGTATGTACAGTGTTTTCTGGAAAAATGACTTCAATATTTTTATCCTTATATGTTTACTCTCCTTTATAATGCATCTTTTCATGATAGAGATGCTGTCTTGTAATTTTTTTTGTTTCTCAAAACTAAATCTTTGCTCCCACATTTTTAGAAAAAGGAAAATACTACATTCAATTTCAATTTCATAACAGTTTAATAGCTTTGTACTTATTGAGCTTGGATATTAAATGGATTAGCATTTGCTTACACTGTATTTTTTTTTAAATATGTGGAAAAATCAATATGTTGCGTCTTGGAAGAGTTATCTGGTTTTCTAGAGCTATCTTTGCAGCAGGACTGAGGAATTTAACTTAAAAGAGCTTTTACAGTGAGAAATTTGTAATCGGAGTGCAAATGAATTTGGAAGTACAATGGGATTAGGTAACTGTAGAGAAAAGTACCTGAAGGTACCTGATATAAGGATGCCAGAATGTTAGGAATTACTGGAAACAAACTGTTGAATCTGTGATACATATAAGATTCAATCATGCAACCTGCAAAAGGAATAAAAATATGAAAATAAAATTTAGCTGGGCAGTCTACTGATAATGCAAATTTAAATGTTGTCTTGGTGTCAGGACCACCAC
>NW_010135153.1:0-630 GCF_000699245.1 Pterocles gutturalis
TTTCCAACCTTAATGATTCTATGATACTACATAAGTATGCATATCTGAACGCCTGCTCCACTGCCAAGCTTCAGCAATCCCTAAGGGAATGTCTCAAAGTGGCTCCCCAGAGCTTGCACCAGCCACAAGCAGGACCATGAGCCTAACAAACACTACGTTTGATATTTATGGTAGAACTTTAGGAGTCACATTATGTTATCTGCCTACAAGCGTAGCAAGAAAGAAACGTTTTGGGGCCTGCTAACTTTTGGCTGTGAACTTAAAGATGAATACAATATTGTCAGACTTCACAAGGAAACACGTGCAATTGTGGGATAAAACACTTTACTGACAACTAGACCATTTTGCTCTAGTAGGCAGCTACCTTTTTAGAAACCTCAAAGTCATAAAAAAATTATTATTCTGCATTACAAAGACATGTGAAAGAATGAGACTCGCAGCTGAATACAAATCCAACTGCTCCTGAGGTGTCTGGATATTTAAACTTGCAGCTCCTGATCACAAAAACACAATGGATATTGCACATAACAAATTTAAATTATTTTCAAAATTGCGCACTTGTAGAAAAGCATTCTTAGACTATTTTTTTTTTTTTTTTTTTTTTTGGGGGGGGGGGGGGTTTTTTTTATT
>NW_010135153.1:661-1266 GCF_000699245.1 Pterocles gutturalis
GGGTTGTTATTTAATTATGATACGCACTTACATGTAATTACCCAGTAATGATTAAAAAAACTTCTGGTGTGTGATGCTGAACAGCATTAGGAATCTAGTTTTACCTGACTTGTGTAAGATTTGTCACTGCAAGTCCAGTGACAACATAGTTGAAGTAAAAAATAACTCTGCCTAGAATTTTTTTTCTCCTAACTTTGCTTAAGAGGAACATGAAATGCTGTGTGAGGCAAAAATCACAATTTTATTATACAGTGTTTCTGCAAGGGGGAATTAAATATACAGCATCATACTCTGTTGACAGAGTCAGTATTTATAGAGCACATGTATACATCAGTGGTTTTACCCAAATGTTACATTGGGCAGCCTGAGATCTGTTTCTGAACTACAGTAACCCAGAGAATACTTAGATGTGACTTATTTTAAATAGAAACAACCACAATAAGTCTATCTTCAAAGGTTCAATGGTATCATAGTAGAGAACGTGCAAATAATCAAAAGACATACCAGATTTTGATTATTATTTATATTTGTACGTACATATAAAATAAATACATATATTGATCTATATATCTAAGCTTTCTATACAAACTATATATATATATATA
>NW_010135154.1:0-6392 GCF_000699245.1 Pterocles gutturalis
TTCAAAAACAAGTAATTTCTAAGCACCTGCTTCCTCTTTGAAAGAAAGTAACACTCTTCAGTGAAAACCAGACAAGGGTGTGAAGGAAGAGCTTTTAAAAAAAACCCTCAAAAATAGGCTTGTTCATTGCACACAATGGGCTTTTTTCTTTGCACAGTTGGAAGTAGAGATGTGCAAGACATTTGCATGCACCGCCTCTTTACAGGGTGCCGTACCCCGTGGTCAGGCAGGCAGCGCGATGGCAGGCAGCCCTGGACCACTTTCGTAGCGGCGCGGACTGCTGGGCGCTTGCTCTTGCTCAGCTGCTAATGCTTGAAAGCATCGCTCACGCCAGCAGGACTCCTGGCATCAGCAGTGCTTCTTCCAACCCCTTTTTTGTACAAATCCCTACGCACTTAGCACAGCACCCATTAGGTAGCTGCTGTTGTTAGTCCCTTGGTACGGTTACGCTGCTCCAGTCTGTGCCACGGAACCCTTAAGCAAAGGTTGGCCCTGGTTCAGGTTGGTGCCCCTGTGCACCAACCCTGCTGCCTTTTGCCCGGGAGCGCCCGCTGGTGAACGGCAGCTCTCGTGCAACCATCTGTCTCTATTTGGTGCCCCAGTGGCCTGGTAAACATAGTTTTTGCAGGTCTCAGCTGGGATCCTGCAGAGGTGGGACCAGTTATGTGTGCCCAGGCAGTGTCACTGAAGACTGTCACTCACGAAAGCATTTGTCCAGGTAACTGAGATTTAATATATGCCCAAACCATGCGCACGGTTCAGGAAAATCTGAGCACATACGGCACATTTTCACTTTCCTAGCCTGTGTATCTGACAAAATCAGATTTTTTTTTTTAATGGTAGGTTATCAGACAATTGCTCTGAAGCAGCTGAAGAGCAGTACTTTTTCACGCAACATGTAGCTGGACGGAGAATGTCATTGCCAGGGGATATTGGAGTGGCCAAAAGCATAAATATGGTCAAAAAGGAGTTAGACAAATTTGTGCAAGGCATGTCCATTAGGACTATTAAATACACTCATTCAGATGCAGCCTCCAGCTCACAAACTCTCCAAAGTGCTGGGAGGATTTACCAAGGAAAAATCACTCTAAACTTGCCCTGGCTTCAATAATTTTCTTCAAAATACCTGTTCCAAGTAATTTCTGGAGACAGGATACTGGTCCAGTTGGGCCAGTGATCTGACGCACATCCCCGTCCTCCTGTTGTACCGTGTGGCTGTAATAATTAATCAGCTGGAACCAGCCCAAACACAAAGAACAATGCCACAGCACTGAGCACATATTTACTCAGTCAGGGGAAGCAATGAGAAAAGGAGTTTTGCTCCAAGCAGTGCAGAAGCACCTACCAGAGATACACAAAAGCGCAGTGAGAGGCCAGTCCCTGTGGAAGATCTGGTCAGACTTCCCCAGCTGCACAACTGCTGCCCAGAGTTGCCAGGAAAATGGAACTGAGCTCAGTGTTCTCAGGCAGTGCTGCCCATCTGATAGCAAATACACCTGTATTTGTAGGAGACACTCAGTTTAGCAGGATTTCAAATAGAAACAAGGACAGAGATGACTGATCTTCAATTTAAAAATAATTTTTTACATTATTTGTACTGCTGTACTTGCAAGCATGAAGGTAGGCAGCTTGAAAACAAGGTGGACAGGCTCTGCCCTGGATCTCAGAAAGCAGTGGTGATGTACAGTGTGGGGTTCTTCCTGATGGAGAAGATACTAAGTGTGAGTTTCCAGAGCAGCACTGCGGCAAAAATACTTACTGGTATTTTTTGATGCATAAGGAGATGTGCAGACTCTCAAACGAAGGAGAGGACTGACTGAATGAATGATTTAGCTTTGTGAAAGGTGCTGCTGCTAGAATAAGGGCATGTAAATGACCTTCAGACCAAGCTGAAGGCCAGAGGATGCTCCTAAGAGTAAGGTCTTCACCAGCTTGGTTTCTGCCAACAATCCAGAAGAACTGGCCTCAGCCAATGCAGATAAAGTTTATCATGTGGATAAAATTCTAGGCACAGATTTTTACCTGAGCACATGATTTACCCTTCCAAGGCAGAGGGTCCCTGTTCTTATCAAACCAAGACATAGCATTTAGAAAGGGGATCCCGGCTTTGGCCAAACACAGCTCATTTGCCACAGGGAGAAGTGTCTGAGCAAAATACAACTGGCTTGTGAGCTACAGCCCTTCCCACCAGGCTGAGCCCTCTGGCCATCAGGGTACAGCAGTATGGGCCCCACTCTCCTGATGCAGTGGTACCCCAGGCAGCAGCAGCAGCCGCCACCCTGGAGGACAGTGTTGCTAATTAGCTCTATCCTCATGAGGAGTTTGGGGGGGTTACTTACTGTAGGCTTTAGGGATGTACTATGAGAGATGCCGTAGCTCTAAGGGATAAGCCACATTCTTCAGATCAGTCAAAGCCATCCAAAAAGGCAGAGGAGATGCTGGGTAGGACACCCTTCCCCAGACCTCATGGCAGCACTTCTCTAGAAACCCTCAGCCCCACTTTCCTCCATCCTTTACCTCCAGCGGTGTCCAGGTCCACTTCTGGGCTTCAGAGCCCAACCCCATCCCTGACAGCCTTCTCTCTTCCACTGTAGGCAACTGTCTCAGCTTGCTTTTCCTCATGCTGCTCTTTAAAACTGAAGCTCATCTTCATAACAACTTCCTTGAAGTCAGCACACAAAGAAACATCCAAAGGATAACAGAATAAACCAGGCAGCTGCACCCCCGCTGGGCCCAGGCTTTCCTTTGTAAGGCAATTGAGTGTCCTGGCATCATGTGTCATTTAGCATGGTTAAAAAAAAAAAAAAAAGTCTCGTTTCAAGGGTGCCAGCCGGTACCCCTGATGGACAGTGTGCATCTGGCTGTGGGTACCGGCTCCCAGCAGGGCGCTGGGGCTGTCTGTCCTGCTGCTGAGGGAGGGGAAGCCACGGCACATCTTGTTGGCTTTACCTGAGGTGACCCATCTGGTATGTTGTAGCTTGGCAGGTCTGTGGTGTTTACATGTGCAGAGAGTGAGAGGGGTAATGATCCTAATGGAGCGGCCACAGATACGGCCGTCCTGCTCCTGAACGCCCTCCTTCCTCTGGAGCAGCGAGAAGCTGCTTACACAAGGAGGTCATGTTCGGTTAATTAAAGCATCTAAATACAAATATCATCCCTCTGACCCACTGGGACGGTTGCTCCTCTAGCTAATTCCCTTTTTTTCCCTTTCATCAAGGCTACATTACCTCAAATTAGCATTTGCTGCAGACAGTCAGAGCAGATCTGTGGGATGGAGTAACTTTTTCCCACAGCTAAGCCGGCAGTGAACTTGATTTAGTATTATCCGCTTGCTTTCAAAGACCTTATTCAGATGGAAACTTAAGAAATTTAAACAAAAATATTTACGACCTAGTTAACCAGATTCCATTAATAAATGTAGACTTGCTGTAAACGTAATTCCTCACTATCTATCATGCTGCTCTGCTTTTGCTTCTCTTCCATCCCATCTGGAACCTGAAACTGTGTAAAATCATAAAATGAATGGGGTCTGGTGATGGGAACTTCAGCAGAGGTAGCCACATGGAAGACTTGCTGTTACAGTGTCATGACCACCGCCCCCTCCCAGCTCACATTACCAGTTGCTGTGCCAGTGGGGAGCACTGTGCTGCTGCTCTCCAGCTGTGGCAGGAGCTGGCTGGGATGCTCGGCTGCATGCTGGTCCCCGAGGGAGGATGCTCTCAGCCTGACGTGAGGTGTGAGGGTGCCCAGCAGCCTCCCCAGAAGAGTGGAGGGGGCCGGGCATGGCACAGCAGGTCACTGATCTCTAGGTAACTGATCCTAAATGGATGTTCTGGGTTTTTTTGTAGGATGTTCACACTGAAATTTGATTCATTTTAGAAGAGCCCTTTGAAATGCTCATGAAGAGGTCTTTGCTTTGCTCATGTGTATCATTTACATTTTCCCTTTAAATTTTCCTCCACAAACCAAACCAAAATGTTCATAAAACCTCTCTGTAGTACCAAGAAACTTGTGCCTCCAAACAGCAGTCGCTGGGGACATAGCAATATTGTCCCAAAATGCACCATGCCATGTCACTGTAAGGCCTTCCAGCAAAACAGGAATCACCTAATTTTCTCCCGCAAAGTATGGCAAATGCAAAAGGAAGCTGCAAAAAGTGCAAATACAAGGATGAGTCACGCCATGTATTCCAGGGCAGCGGAAACCTTTAGGGAAACAGCTTTTAGGGAAAGGCATCTTGAACAGTATTGTCTGCGGAGCAGGGCACTGCAGCACCCCGCGGCCAGGGGCAGGACCCCAGGACAGCTGCTGGGCTGTGTGGGTGCATGGGTGCATGCACCCAAGCCCAAACCGTGCCCCCTGCATCAAGTCAGAAGGAGTGAGGCAGTGTTTTGGGGCAGGGGAAAGCCCCACGCTGCTCTGTGCCATGTTCTATAGAATCCATGTGAATTTGGTTTAACCTCTTCCATCACATGACTGACTGCTGGAGGGAAAAGACCTGGGCAGCAGAATGGGTAACGCTGGTCCCTGCCCCAAGGATGTGACGGCATCGGTGTGTTCCCTACAGATGCCCAGAGTGCTGCTGGAGGCTATTTAAGAGAAGGTGAAAGCACCAATCCACTTCATTTTCATGAAAAAAATCGGGAGCTGGGGTGGCAGGGGTCGGTGGGGCCGTGCAAACTGATGGAAGAGTGTGCAGGGGAAGGTGAGCAGGGAGGGATAAAGGAGGAGCAGACCGAAAGGGGTACGAAGCAGGCTCCAGCTGCTGGAGTCACACTGTGCATGTGTGAAATGGTTAAAACCCGGCCAAAGAAAGCAAGCAGTGAGGGGAAGCGAAATGGAAAACAAAAATGAACATGGGAGGAGCTGGGGCTGGCGCTGCAGCAGCCCCGCGGACCCCCAGGCAGCCGAACACGAATGCTGCTGCTACCTCCTGCGAGCTCGGGTAGTGCTCCTGCCTGCCATGGGGTCTGAGGCTGGGCAAAGCGCCTGGGAGGGGAGCTCAGCACAGCCTGCCCGGGCACCGAGAGTGACCCCACCGCCACAGGCATGAGGCAGGTTTTAACATCCATTAGCTCTCGGGGGCTTGCACCAGAAACAAGCTCACATACCTATTTACGTGTTTGTGTTTTCTAGTCCTGAAGAGAACTGCATTCAGAAAGGCACCCTGACTGCTGCACCTGACAGACCTGCACCTTGTCACATGCAACAGGAACAAAAAAATGGCCTTGAAAATGTTACAGTGGGTTGAGTGGCATTATTTTTTTTTAGTTCCTTGAAAAAATGAAGAAAAAAATTTGCCTGAGAGTAAAAATACTACCGAAATCTGAAACTTGACAACATTAACTGTGAGAGATAACATCTTTAAACGGGCACATGCAAAAAGCAAGTGCTACAGCAAACGTCCTCAGCACCCGCCCAGTTTCCTGCTGCTCCCCCACATTTCAGAGCAGAAACTGTGAGGGGTTAATAATGCAGCACCCCGACAAATCCCCAGCCTGCCACCTGGGTTTGGACACCTTAAAAGTTCACCTTCTCCTAAGACACAGTCTGGAAAAACATACGCAAAGTAGTGAGTTTAAAGGGCAGGACGATGTGTATAAATCAGCTGAGAAACTGTATATCGAATGTGCGGAGGGAATGGAGGCAGCACTAGCAGGTCTTCTCCGGAGAGCAGCTACAGCACTAGGGTCCGAATGCATCAGTCCTTACAAAATGAAAACAAAAACAGTAACTCTGAATCCTTTCCACCACCTCTGCACCAACATTAGCCTGTATAAAACAAGGAGCTGTTCCCACTGATGTTTCACCTCGTGATGCAAGTCCAAAATTAGCTCTGAACACAAATTCACGGAGGAGGCCAGGCAGTGCTCGGAGCTGCAGCTGTGGGCAGCTCGACAGCACACCTTTTAGCTGCTCATGAATTATTTAGTCTGCAGTCATGTAACTGAGAGCAGAACCGGTCCAAAGAAGCTATGTATCGTCAGCTACTCATTGAAAAATAACACACTGAACTCGGATAGACTTCCCCTGCCTTTGCTGATTTATTTAAAGCTGCCACACAGAGAGAAAAGCTCGTTCAAGGAGCTGTAATAGCCAGTAGCTGAATTTCACGCATCCCATCCTTACTGAAACTGCCTTCTCCTCCTTGCAAAGCCAGGAGTCCAGGGTCCTGGACGAGGTGCCGTCCATGGCAGCAGTCGCTGCTGGCCCCTGTGGTTTCCTTCCTCCCCAGCACTATTTTCAATACTGTTGACAGAAAAATCCTGCACCTGCTGCTCTTACCACAGAGGAGGAAACCCTCCTCCAAGCACTCGCTGAAAAGGTCATCGGGTTGTTTCTTCTGCCATGGCATTGGCAGGGGGGCAGCGCAGCCTCTCCGGCAGCAGGAA
>NW_010135154.1:6423-13814 GCF_000699245.1 Pterocles gutturalis
GCGTGTCCTGGCAAGTCCTGGCCACTGGCCCCTCCTCATGAAATCCAATCAGTAAGTAACAGACATGCGGCAGAAACAACGAGGGTGAGACAGCAGGGACGAAGCTAACCCGGCCTGTTGCCGATCTTCCCGTGCGGGATTGCTGCTGCCCTAAGGGGCGCAGGGGCAGGGAGTGCTTCTCCCAGGCATCTGAGGACGCGAGGTGAGGGTCCCAGTCCCTGGCCCTTGTGCACAGCCTCCCAAGGACACCATCACACACCCCCTGCCACAGCCACCTCCCTCCCGGCTCCCCTCCCAGCCGCCAACCAGAGCCAGCAACAGGGAGGGAGAGGCTGGAGCAAAGGGCATATGGCAGCGCTGGTTTCTGTCCCTGGGGGACGCCCCAGCTGCAAGCAGGGTGGGAGAGGAAGAAGAGAGAAAGAGACATGTCTTGGGTGAGAGGGAAATGATTCAAAGGCAAAGCTGGTTTCTGCTGGCCCAGGCTGAAGCCCTGCAGCAAACCCAGTGACACCAAGGAACCCTGAGGACAGGCACGGGCAGTTTTCACGCTTCTGATAGACACATCTTTCTTCCATTTATCCAAGTGCAGAAAGTATTTTGCAGCCCTGTGGCAAAGAGGTATGCAGGTTACGTACAACTACTGCCTCCCAGCTACTTCCAACAAAGGCACGGTGTGTCGGGACATAAGCTGAGCCTCACCACCTGCCCTGATGCTGGTCCCACCCAGGGAGCATGTGTGCACGAGGGAGGGAAGGAGGGGGATGGCCTGGTAGCTACACACAACCAGGGACCGAGGCCATTGGTATGCACTGCGGGGAAAAAGGGCCTGATCCTGGGGAATTGTGAGCCAACTCACCCATTGTCATTTTGAACAAGATTTTAGTATCTTTGTGTGAAAGGATCTTGCCAGGCTCTGGGAGACCGTCAGGGGTGGCAGCCCCAGACAACAGCAGAAATCTGGGTTGTAACATTATGTGACTCATAGGCACACCTAGATAAATTTATGCTTGTGGCCATTATTTCATTTTTTTCATGTTCTCCCTCACTTTTTCCATTATTTCAGTTGAGTTATAGAAAGAACAATCCTGCCTCTGCAGGAGTCCTCCAGCAACTCTCTTAGCCCCTTCCAAACCCAAGAAAAATACTGTTTACATTCATTTAGTAACTCTCCTGAAAAAAATGGACATGCCTGGGCAAGGGAACAGATCCCTTCCAAACAGATCTAACCCAAGTTCCCTTAGCTGCTTTGTCTGTAAATTCATCTCCTACACACAGGTATATATATGCCCCTATGGAAACAGAATCTGCCTTGAGGCAGCATCTGCCCAGTAAACTCATGTTTGGGACAGGAGCAGAAGAACGTGTAAAATGACCCTCATGGCACGTGTCAGACTTGCACCTTTTAAACCCCTAAAGACCCTGTACTTGACCTTTTTTTTCCCAGGTGCTACAGGAATATTCATACTTTGGTGCCCTCTCCGAGTGAGGGTAGGCTGACCCCAACTTTGAAAAACACAAGCCCAGACAATGGATGTCAGCGACAGCCGAGGGCAAAGGCACCCATAGTAAAAGCGGGGTGATTCCCCTTGTGGTAAATTTGCAGGCACAAGATGAGCCTGTGCTCTTTAATAGCCTTTTCCCTGAATACCGCCACTCCGCTTTTTCTGACTTCAAAGCAGCTCTCTTCACCACTGCAGTATCTCACACAGCCAGGTCCCTGGCTGGTACCACAGGGAGACTGCGGGTCCACAGACTAAAACCCTGGTTTCCCAAGGGTCTGAGACACGTGTCATCATGCTGAACCCCATCAGCCTGTGTCCCCCCACACCCTGGCACAGTGAAACCACTCAGCAGGGGCCCAGAGAGGCAGCAGTCTCCAACCACGGGGACACTCAAAAGTTGATCGAACAAGGCTCTGAGCATCTGACCTACCTTTGAAGTTTTGGAGCAAGGGTTGGGCCAGGTGACCTCCAGAGGTCCCTCCTGACCCAAACAGTTCTGCAACTCTGCAGTTACTGTCAATCAGCTCTGAAAGTGGACAGGTCCTACGGATCAGAAGTTCCTACAAGTTTGAGAAAAGGGGTGCCTGGATAGAAGAGACAGCTCTCACTAGGTCCTTGTGGAGGAAGAAGATGCTGTGTAGGTTAACCCTTCACTAGAAAGTTCATAAGGAGACCAGGTGGTGGGTGGGAGATAGGGAGGTTGTGTGAGTGCCCTAACCGACAGAAGAAGGTCAGCAATATTCCACACCCCAGGAAACACTTCTGAACACAGCCCAGATCCCAAGCAAATCAGTCTTCTCCAGTTCTGCTCCTCCCCAGATGACTTTTCTCCTACCTGAGCCCCATGGACAGCCCTTTCAAGGGGATTAGACTTTGTCAGAGACCTTGGTATCACAGGTCCTTGCTATCTGAGCTGCCCCAAAGGGGACTGCTTGAGCAGAAAGCAGGCAGCACTCTGGCCACAAGCTGTGTTGGCACTGCAAGAGAAGAGCCTAGTCCTTACCTCCCTCCAGGCCTCCGCTCCAGGACATTTTTGCAGGCTCGCATGCTGAACACATCACAAAATGGCATGATGAGATTAACTTGGTATTACCTGGAGTGCTGGTGGACAGGCGTCTGGTTTCCAGTGTTTCAGAACTGAACTGGTGGTTGCACTATTAAAGGCTGTATTGTTTTTTATGACTTTGCATAGTTTTGCAAGCACGGGTAACAAACGTAATTGAACGTTGCATTTCAGAATAAACGTCTAATGTCCCAGCCCGCAGAAATCCTCCTTTGCATTTACATCACCCTGTGGTTGACCAGCTGCTTTTGGTCTGAGCAAGTTGCAGAGGCATCACCGCCTTTGCAAGGTGGATATTCTCTTTGATGGAACAGTGTTATGGATATGTACTGTTAACCCCCATGCTTGGATACCTCTTGGAAGAGCTTCAAACACATAAGCCCTGGAAAGAGGGGAATTTACAAAATGTGCACGCCATTCCCAGAGGTATGCGTGTGCCTCTCCCATCACGCAGCTATCGGAGCAGGGTGGGGGTTAGTAGTTTTGCAGCTTTGCTGCCCTCCTCACAGGACCAAGGGGAGAGCAAGCCAGGTTACTCAGCCATCAGCATGCTGGTGCCTAGTGCCACGTGGAATGACCAGAGGCAAGATGCGACCGCGTAACTTGCTTTAACTACATAAAGGTTAAAAAAGCATGGGTTAAACTGGAGATGCCTGCCTTTCCCTGTCGGCTGCTCCTCATTTTCAGATGGCTGAAGCTAAGAGTAGCAAATCCTTCTCCAGGCAAGTGGCAGTTTGCTTTCCACGCAAACAACCTCGGGCAACCAGCTCCTTTCCCCAGTGACCAGCACAGCTTGCTGAAGGCAGGCTCTCACCCAAAGCCATGCAGCACATACAGAAAAGGCAGCTCAGTCCCCACTCCTCTTCAGCAGCCCTGTTGGAGGCCAGGCTCCCTGTAGGCACCTGAGTGAGCCTCAAGGTCTGAGAAAGCCAAAGTGTTCTGCCAGAAATGGCAAATGCATTCCCTTTCAGATGGACACACAGGACTGAGGTCATAGAGTACTTGTACAAAAAAGGTCAGACATAAAAAGAGGCCTTGTAGGAAGGTACAGGGCCTCCAAAATGCTTCCTCAGTGCTGTGGGTGAGGGGCAGGGAGCTGAAAGTGCTGTTACCAACAAGAAGGACCCACTGCCTCTCCCAGTGTATAGTGCACAGGCCATTGCCACCTTCCTGGAGGCCTGCGGAGACATACCAACATTTAACACCACCAGTCTGAACAGTGACGAGAGAACAGGCCACCGCAGAGGTAAACAGCAACCCTGCTTTCAGAAAAGCAAAAGCCTTGAGTCCGCTCTGTTTACTTTGGAAGATGTGTTCCCCGACACAACCCTACCCCTGGGCTTTCTCTCAGCACTAACTGTTAGTGCTAAACCCAGGCTGAGCCGGGGCAAGAGTCTCTCTCCCTCCACAGACTAAATACTCCTCTGAGGAGAAGATGAGTGCCAGTGCTTAGTTTACATTGCATGATGCTTTCCAGCAGCGCACAACCATGCTTTCTCCTTGCCTCAGCCCTGACCCTCGCCCACAGCTCAGTCTCAGCCCTGGTCCTGCAGCCCTTCCTTTCCAAAAACAAGCCTTTCCAAGAGAAGAATCCAAGCATCAGCCCTCCATTGAGTCTGGCAGCCCCTTCCCAGCCCCAGCACAACTGCAGCTCTGAGCTTTCTCCTCTACCTAATCCAACTCTTCCTTCTCCCCAGTAAAAATACATTAGAAGATGACTATTCTCCCAGCCCCAAGTCTGCCTGGGCAGCCCCTTTCCAGCCACTCTCCACCTGCAGCTTCCAGCCTCAACCACATCCCTACCCTGAGGGCCAGCCACAGGCTGGGGGACTTCTTGCCGCATGAAGAAAGGCTGGAAGAAAGGGATTCGTGAAGCCTAGAAGAGAATTTCCTTGCCAGAAATATTCAAGACTAGGTTTGACAGGGCCTTGGATAACCTACTTTAAGATCCTGCTTTCAACAGAAGGTTGGACCCAATGCACCCCAGGGGTGCCTTCCAGTCCCGGCTCTTCTGCAACCCTATGAGGCCCCTCCCTATCAAACAAGGGCCCATCATCTTAAAAGGGGCTAGGAGATGCTAGAGAGCAACTTCCAAACTATAGCTGGGGAGTTTGGAGAAACTTCCAAAAACCAAAGCAAACTGTGTTAAGAAATGTAAAAATAATCTCAAGTGAGCCCTGAAACCAAGAAAAATAAACCTGCCACGAACCTCATAATAAAGCTCTAACTTTGCCTTCCCAGGCCACCAGGCAGTGGGCTGGCAAGACAAAATTGCAAGTTTCATATGGACTTGTGACGAAATTTGGAATTGTGGCATCAGGTTAAGAACACAGTAGCATCCTACTGTTTGCTTTCCCTTTTCAATAGCCAGTGAGCACACTTCCCTATGATACAGCCATTTTTGTCCATGTTACTGCTCATCAGCCCAAGATACACAGCACTCAACTCAGCCATCTGTCAGGCTGGTATCAGAATGGTGATCACACCTGAAGGACACTCTGCGTCCATATATTTTGCGTACCTGAATCAATCTGTTCAACTTCCAACAGCTTGAAGAACTGCAAGAGGGTAAGTGCTCCCAGCTTCTGCCCAAGCCAGTGGCACCCCAAAGCATACAGCACTTCAGAAAGTCAATGGCATGGCTCATTGTCCACCATCACCATACAACCCTGCAAGCCACTATGCACCCTTAATGAGGTACTCAGCAGCTTCCCACATAGACCGAGAATCAGAACTTGCCATCACATGGTAGATGTTGAAAGCCTTGGGGAATGCTTATTTGACCAACAAGGAGTTATTGCATGAAACTCTGCAAAAAGAGATTTTTCCAGACAACAAAACTGTGAGCAAGCTCAACAGAGATCTACCAGGAATGGGGCAAGCACAGCTGAGCCTGCGTTGGGTGGGAGATGGACTTTCACAAGATCCCTTCCATGAGGTGACTTGCTCAAAGCCCAACCATGGAATAACAGCAGAAGAGGTGCCCCAACTCCCAACCTCTGCACGTGAGGCCAAACTCAAGCATGCCACCTTTAAGCTCTAGTTCTTCTTTCTGCCTCAACCTGTCTCAAGCACCTCCCATCCTGTTGGATGGGTACCCCAGAAATTGTAAAGGTGGCTCACACTCCAAGAGGCCACACTCACCTATTAAACCCATGCCATCTGGGCCTTCTGAAAGATCAAAAAAGAGAGACAAACACGAGGATTATTAAAAATTTATCTATATACCATATTTATTATCAATCCACAGGATAATCTGATTGCTACATGAGCTCATAAAAGCTATTTCACCTTTAAAAAATTAAAAAAAAATGTGCCACAAGGATGTAATAACTGCTGATAACCAAGGACTGAATCTTAAAATTATAAATTTGCTGTAGAAAAGATTAAAAAAAATTATATTCACTTTAGAATTTTACTTTGAATAAAATATTCCCCTGTATAAAAAATAAAAAAGCTTGCTCTGGTTAGAATTAGAGTATTTTTCTTCTTTTTTTATATCTGGGAATTTGCATAATATCTCTGTAATAGGTTTCTTTTTTTTTCCTATTGTACCACGCGGCATTCAAGCATAGCAGATTAGAAACAATGAGAAAAGCAGTCTTAAAACATACGAAATCCACATGGGAAGTTTTAAATTCCTTTCCTTTCCTCTATTCTTTAAAGACACTTTAGCAAGAATAGCCTTGGAAAAGAATACAGGTGGGGAGGGACCTTCAATGTGCCACTAAGTAGAGCAAGGTAATAAAAGGCCTTTCATAAGTGCTTTCTTAATAAGGTGCAGAAGCAGACTGCAACGTTGCTAGTACTGCACTATGTACAATATTCACAATAGATTTTTCTTTATTTAAAAATATTCCAGCTAGTTCACATTTTCTCTTCCATTCTGAGGCTTTCAGTTCCATCACAGCCTTGACAGCAAGAAGCGCAGCAGCACCACTTCCCTTGTGGTCGGTTGGTCCTCTTATGAAACACTGGAACCTGTGAGTGGGCCAAAGTTCTTGGTTTCTCCTATGTAGCAACCTTGGAAATCCACCTGGGTTCAGGTGTACATACTGATGGCTGGAGTCCTGAGTTAAAAACACTCCGGCACTGGAGTTGGACACAGCAAAGTTTCATATTGCCAAGGCTTTACCTTAGATTTGTCTCGTGTGCGTCAAGGGATGAACCTCTCCTAGAGAAACGTAAAATACAAAACCAAACAAAAGAAAGCTAAAAACCACACCATCAAAGGCTTAGCAGCTCTTGAGTCTCGACTGGGTGATGTCTGATGTTTTCTTGATGACGCTGGCCCGTGTTTCGCGGTCTGGCCGGCTGCTGCTCGTGGAGGCTGTGGACACTACTTGTGGCAGAGGGATGTCTGGGAAAGGGGGCCAGGAGCTGTTGTAAGGCAGTGGGCAGCTTTCTTCTTTGATGGTGACTTGGAGGTCAGGCTTGTTGGCTACAAAAGTTGCCATGCTGGGAAGCATATGAGAAGTGTTCCTCATTCCCAGATTGCTGAGATACTGTTTGCCTTCAATGTTTTTCTTCTGCCAATGAAGTCGTCCCTAGAAAAGGGGGAAAAAAAGGAGGGAAGACTCTATGAGTGAGTGCAACTTTGTGAAGTGCTCAGAATAACAAGATGAAGACAGAAACAATCATAAATTGCACAAGAATTACCCCATCTCTAAAAGCCTGAACCTCTAGCCACTGGCTTTGAATGTCTTTGCTCTCAGCCTCTTTTCCTTTTCTGAGGTTGTGTGCCTAAGCCTTGGTGGCTCTCCAGCACTCAAGAGGCTCTGCCCACCCTTCTGATGGAAAATCATAGAATAATAGAATCATAGAAT
>NW_010135155.1:0-3436 GCF_000699245.1 Pterocles gutturalis
ATGATCCTTGAGGTCTTTTACAACCTTAAGGATCCTATGATTCTATGACAATATGAAGAATGAGAGGACTAGCAATGAATTCCAGAACTTTAACAACCTGAATAAATTGTGAAGTACAAACCAGAATGAATATAGGATGTGACATTCATTTCACATGAGTCAATGCACAGAGGTACAGTATGAAATCTGCAAAGATATCTTCCTGTTTTTACTGAGGAAAAATGACAATGAAGGGTATGATTGATTTTTATATACCTCATTTTCAGTAAGGCAAAACTCAGGTTTTTAACATCTGAAAACAGTGTGAAAGTGTAAATTAAATACCATTGGAATGAGAGCACTCTGAAACTGCAACTGAAGACCAGTGACTGGCCCAAAGGTTCCAATTTTTCCTGTTCCTCCCTCCTTCTCTCCCCCTCTCCTTCCCTTTCCTTTATCCTTTCCCCTTCTCTTCCCTTCCCTTCCCTTCCCTGACTTTTGATTTTTTGACTTTTGACCTTTTGACTTTTGAGTCAGCCAAGACTGACTCATCAAAATGGTGATGTGACTGATAATTTTCATTCATAGACTTTATCACTACAACTTTAAGATAAATGCTAGCATTGTTTATGTGATAGCACAGAACTCAACATCGAAAAACCACACAAATGGTCAAACTGTCCAAGTCCTCAAGATGATCTCGTAAGGACTCAAACTCAAGAACCCATGCATGACTGTCAGTTTAAACTGTTTAGATAAACATAAAGAAAACACAACAGATTTTGTCAATTCAGTAACTACAGCATCTTCAAGGCTTTCAAATTCCTAATGCTTCCTCAAAACATTTGTTCTCTTTTTTTCAAACATCTACAATTGACACCTTTGATTCATGTCCATTGTAGAAATACACACTGTCTCTCTCTGAGTATTCTGTTGCCAGTTTGTAATTTTAAGAATGTTAAACCTGAGATGCCTCAGGGAAAAATTCTCGAAGCAAGGGAATGTAGTATATAATCAGTCATAATTTTAACATATTTCTGAGTAGTTGTATGTTTTATACAGAATCTTTTTGTTTTCCAGAAAATAATGTTTTATGGCTTTCCATTTCCTTGTTTATTTATTACTTCAGTTCCTGCATTAAATAAACCAGGAGATATATATGCCACATAAGTATAAAAAAATAATGCCCTATTTACCCTGTTATATATTGCAGTAAAATAATATTTTGCAGGGAATAATCTCTCTCATGACAAAACTCATTGCAAAGACAAGAAACACGATTTAAGTTGGACAGATAAAATCTTACAACAAAAGATATGAATTAGATGATAGTCTAGGAACAGGTATCCATGACTTAATTTCTGAAGCTTGAAGGAGAAGTGATCTCTTTATTTATACTCCTAAACCCAATGTTAACCACAAGCAACAATTAGATAAAATCAAGCTTCTAAAAAACCAAAAAAGCTGCTTCAGTTTACATGTTTGTATCTCTTTCTCATCCTGTGCTGACATAATAACAGCAGTGTCACCATAATAACAGCATAAAAACCATTTTTATTGTATGAGTTCCAAGGGGCTTTAACTAAAATCAGCATTTGAGTTTGCCAAATTCAATTTAAAGATATGAGTCTTTTTCTTCCAGATGCTGCACTCCAAGAAGACAAAGTATGTAGACTTATTGGAAGGGACAATGATAAGGAAGCTACAACTTTTGAACAGAGTTAAGCAGAATGGTTGTTAACCAGCATAACACCAAAAATATTGCTTTCTTCCAGTCAGACCTGGACTTCAGAGTGGAAGGAGACAATGATCCAACAGGTTTTTTTTTTTGAAATAAGGAACAGTAGCATTTTCTTATTGTAGAAACCGAAAGCAGTTACATCCTATTACCATGGGACCATTTATGCAAGGTATGCAGGAATAACAGGAGAAACAGTAATCAGAAAATGTGTCACTGACTTAGTGAAAACAAAGGTTAGCATCTCCTCTCTCCTCAATAGGTAAAAAAGCATGGTCTCAGCAGAGATCTGGCTCAGAAAATGGAAGAATATGTGCTGCCTTTCCTAATCCTACCCTCCTGTCTTGTTTAAGCTTCCCTTGGGCCATTCTGATGAAGAAAACCTTTTATACACCTGACCTGTGACACGCATGAGTCTAGGAAACTGAAGGAGACAGAAACCATAAGCCAGCTTCCCATACCACACAACTAGGTGGCTTCATGAAAAACCTACTATAGGACTTACTTCAGTAAATCCTATACAGGAAAGACATCACACGCTACAAAAAACCTTTCTGGAAGAAACAAAATGGATCCTTTAATGTTTGTTCTCTCCTAGATGAATAGTATATATATGTATGAATAGTATATAACCTACTTGACTCATAGCCAGTACTTTAAGTCCAGTGTAGCTTTCAACTTTATTGCTCATTCAGTATTTCTGGCTTAGGTTATACTGTCATGATGCTTGGTTCCCATTTCTGAGAGGGAATTTCCCTGCGTAAGAGAAAGCCGCTTCTGGCGTTTTGTGCTCTCCTGTATCTGCCTCTGCCAGAGAATTCTGCCAGTTAGCACAGAGTCAAGACAGGACATTCATTGGCATCACTGGAGATGAGTCCCAGACTAAAAATGGCAAAAGTTGCTTATTCTCCCCTCACACTTTATTCTCCTGTCTCTCTCTACTTTCACTTATTTTTCACTGCACCATTCCCTTTGCATATTCACAGAATCATATAATCATAGAATCATAGAATAGTTTGGGTTGGAAGGGACATTAAAGATCATCTAGTTCCAACACCCCTGCCATGGGAAGGGACACCTCACACTAGCCCAGGTTGCTCAAAGCCTCATACAACCTGGCCTTGAACCCCTCCAGGGATGGGGCATCCACAACTTCTCTGGGAAACCTGGGACAATCCCTCGCCACCCTCACAGAAAAATATTTTTTTCTTAATATCTAATCTAAATCTG
The DNA here is from genome assembly GCF_000699245.1 of Pterocles gutturalis. NCBI lineage: Eukaryota > Metazoa > Chordata > Aves > Pterocliformes > Pteroclidae > Pterocles > Pterocles gutturalis. The sequence continues at coordinate 2,948 of NW_010135155.1, forward strand.
CCCTCTTTCAGCTTAAAACTGTTACCCCTCCTCCTATCACTACACTCCCTGATCAAGAGTGCCTCCCCATCTCTCCTGTAGGCCCCCTTTAAGTACTGGAAGGCTGCTAGAAGGTCTCTGCAAAGCCTTCTCTTCTCCAGGCTGAACAACCCCAACTCTCTCAGCCTGTCCTCATAGGGGAGGTGCTCCAGCACTCTGACCATCTTCATGGCTCTCCTCTGGACACGCTCCAACAGGTCCATGTCTTTCCTGTGCTGAGGACTCCAGAGCTGGACACAGCACTCCAGGTGGGGTCTCATGAGACCAGAGTAGAGGGGGAGAATCACCTCCCTCAACCTGCTGGTCACGGTGCTTTTGATGCAGCCCAGGACACGTTTGGCTTTCTGGGCTGCAAGCACACATTGCCGGCTCATGTTCAGTTTCTCATTCACCAATACCCCCAAGTTCTTCTCTTCACGGCTGCTCTCAAGCCATTCTCCGCTCAGCCTG
>NW_010135156.1:0-2543 GCF_000699245.1 Pterocles gutturalis
AATAGGTAAGTGTACAGCATTAAGCAAAGTAGTGGGTTTTACAGAGTCACCAAAGCAACTCCTGATGTTATAAAAATCTAGAGTTCTGTATCTGCAAGTAAGAAGAAAATGATTCGCAGACTTGATGGAGAAATGGCTGTATAATGTCCAGGCACTAGACTATGAGAGCAGAACTTCAGAAAGCCCCTTCCAGGCACACTCTTGACAGCCCTGCAGGTGATGCCGGGGGCTGCTGAGGTTAATCAGTCAGTCTTGTAACTAGCTGACATGATGGGGAGTGCATAACACAGGCATAACTCCCTTTACATCAGAGAAGATAGATTCACTGCCTCCAGGGCTCAATTCAGCCCTATGACTTCTTAAATTTAAGCTGGGTGCAAGGAAGGTACAGTAATTTTTCCAGCATGAACTCTTACATGTGTACAAATATCAGAGTACTTTACACATTTCTAAGTGAAAATAAAATCGCTACCTGCTGGGATGATGAGTTGGTATGACAGCTGTGAACAAAAAGTCAGCTCTACTAACATTGCTGAGCCCTCTGATGGTGATAAAGATTTGGAAGAGTGACACTGACTGCAAAGTGTGACTGTTTTCCTTGTAACTATTTAAACATGCTTGCTCTGAACACAATGGTTAGTTCAGATTCGTATCTAATATTACATGGTTTTTGTAGAGAATTATGTGTTGTCTCCACAAAGTTAGGTTAATATTTCTTGCATCTGATCTGCTGGAATACTGAACTGTGTTGTGACTCTGCAGGAAGCATAAATTCCTGTTTTATCTTCTCCCTCTCCCTGCATAAATTGAATTAATATTCAAGTTTCATATGGTTCAGCTGCAACCTGGTGATAGTTAAACATTTTTCCTATTCACATCTGACTTGCAACAAGTTATTAGCTACAAGTCCTGAGAGGCAATGTCCTGCAGAATACTGTATTTTAGGATTTTTAAGCTCACATTAATTTAATGAAATAAAGCTAGTTGCATATAATTTCATTTAAGTTCTTGGATAAGTCCTTATCTGTCAGATCCCATTTGCAGATCCCATTATTCCAGGTAATAACACAGCCCTGAAAATAGAAGGCTAGACAGAAGATGGTGATGCAGCCTGAACAGTAACTGCAAGATTCAACCTCCAGTTCTGTTCACAGACCCAATCCGCCAATCCTTGCTCAGGACTCTTGAACAGCAGTGAGGGAAAGGAAGACGACCTCTTTGCACCAATATTCACATGTGGATTCATATCTTCCACCTCAAACTCTAATCTTTAATACCTGCAGACTTATGAACTGAGCCATGCTAGGAGCTGCAGTAAGAACTACAGGTGACCACCACTCTGAGACCTATTCTCACTGAAATCTCCTCAAGTAAATTCAAGGCACAAAATCATGTTTTCACACAGCCTGTTGATCAACAGATTAATTGCATCAACTTTTCACACTAAATATTGATTTCTTGCACTATTTGCCAACTTCATGTGACATCTAATTTGCTGTCAAAATACGGCCATTGATCAAGCGGCAGCAAACTGCTGGCCTTTCACTCCCATCTGTTACTGGCAGGGGCAAATTATTACCCTCAACTGTCATTCCTCACCTTCAGAAGCAGTATTTTTAACATAATAGTTCATGCTTTACAATTCCAAGGCTCTATGAAGGACTGCTAAAGTACTAAAAATCTCTTCTGAACAAAGTAGTACTATCAAAAGTACCCTGAAAAAAAAAATTGAAGGAAATTAGTCTAAAGCACAACATCAATAAAAGCTTATATATGATATTTTTAATGCCAACTAAAATAGGTTGTCTGTCAAAAAAAGTGATATGCCACAAAAAACAAAGCAAGTTTCCTAGGGATTCTATTATTGATTTCACTGACTCTCTGGGCAGGGGTGAAATTTAAAACCAAGGTTGCTGAAGACCTCAATAAAATCAGAGTTGAAGAGAACAAGAATACACCTCCTGTTTATATACTGAACTTGCAGCAGTGGTGGAATCCAATGCTCCTAATAGACGGATTCACTTTTGACTTTGCTTATGGAAAAATATATCCCGTAGTCAGTCAACAGCACAAATCTGTTCAATGAGTTCAGCTGCAAGTTATTACTATCTAGCAATATTAAAATTCACTACTGAGAGGCAAAAAGACAAGCCTCTTCTGGAAGTGAGCAACTGTATTTAATTATTGGAATGCTTCTTTGATTAGGAAACCAAACCATTCCTTACCCACCCTAGGATAACCAATTATTCCCAATACCTAAGATTTCATACTTCTCAGGGAATTACTCAATATCCCAATCAGCTGTTGTAGAGATAGTGGCTCCCTGGAAGCATCTTTGATTTCTCATTTGATGCCTAATTGTTGCTGTAGTCAGGTGTTGGTGTCTCTGTACTCTGCGACTTCTATTCTTTCATTGACCTGGGTCATTTACAAGCCACATGGTGGATAAAGCTCAAATCCCAGAAGCTTTGTCCACCACTATTTGGCAGCAGTATAATTTCAGTGAGAGGATGGCAAGCAAAGGACATAAATCTGAAACGGCA
>NW_010135156.1:2554-15429 GCF_000699245.1 Pterocles gutturalis
TGCAGACAGGTGAGTGCAGCTGTGTGACCCTACTCCAAGAAGTGATCTCCTGTAATTATAGGAAGGAGGAAAAAAAGGGAGCGTTTAGAGAGCTGGGCAGTTTAATATCCGGGCAGAAAAAGAGAGAAGGGTGATGGCTTTTTACCAGTTCCAGTGAGAAATGCCTTGTTCAATAGCATGGTTGTAGGCAGTGTGGCTTTGAGAAGCCAACACCCTATCCCATTCCAAGTGTCTGACATGGGCTTTCACTTTCAACTCATTTACTTGAAGCCACTATCTCCCTCAGGAAACACCCTTCCAACCTTGAAATGAGAAGCCTCAGAGACAGCTAGAAGACTGCCACACCCATCAACATGGAAATCTTCATATGCATCTTTGTCTTATTCTTCAATTTTTTTGCCCTTAAAGCCTTTTAACATAAATTGTATAGTCTTTTCCATTATTTTAAGGCACTACATAGCACTTACTAATGCTCCCTATAAAAAAAAACCTTAGGATCTTCCTCCAAAATATTCAGAACGTGGCTTCCTGAAATGCACATTTTAGTCTTGTTTAGGAATATTTCCACATATCGATTTTGTAGATTAAAACTCTAGAGATACTCTCATCTCTGAACAACTACTAGAATGTTATCTAAAGAACACATCTGATAGGTGTGAAAGGATAAAACAGAGATAAGGAAACAATTTCCAAGGTCCTACAGAAATAGAAACTTGAATCTTTAGAAGCCAAGCAGACTGCTTTAGCTACACAGACCTTTTGGTTCTGCAAGGTACATCTCTACATTGTGCATTAGAAAATACTGAATACTTAAAAAGCTAGGCATAATGGATTATTTTTTTTTTTTTTAGAAGGACACCCTAAGTCACCTTTAACTACTTTCCACAGGTGAAATTCTTCTGTAAACCATTTGCCTGGCTATTAAGATATCTATATTATTTAACAAATAATAATGTTATCACTCCCGACCTTGAAACTCTATCTACAAATAGCAACAGAAAACATAAACAAACACCCACTGAAATTAATGAGAATTTGTCTGGGACTGTCTTAACAAAAGCAAAGCAATTTAATCTTTTCCTCCCTTAGATTTTGTATTTCATAAACTTGAGGCAGGCAGGTAGGCAAATGTGAGATTCTCTGTAAGCAGTTGTCTTGTGTTACACATCTCCATTACAAGTAATAATCTTAAAAAGCTGTTAGCAGTAAATTAGTAAATTAATGGCATGTATACTATGGTCAGCCCTATATTTTTAGGCTGTAACCTTCTCATTGTCTCATGTTAATCTCTTTCCTATCCTTAAATCTCAAATGCATAAACAACGGCAAGGCCAGCTCTATGATAAGCTGCAGAACTGATCTGTGATCTGGAGCTTTAATCTTCAGCTGCACAGCACGTTGTCCTGGTACTGCATAGAAATTGGCAGCCAACATGCACCATGATGGGAGGTTGCAGTGATGCAAAACTGACTCATCAGTCCTGAAGGTCAATGAAAGTACTCATCCATGACTGCACTGGGATGTATCACGAACCAGGGAAGAGAAAGAGAACTGCACAACATCAGACCTCTTCCAGAAACAAACTTCTCTGCTAGAAAGAAGGAAATTTCTTCTTTTACCACCAGAAAACATCTCAGACCCAGAAACTAAAATAATCCTGAGCAGAGAAGACCATTTCCCAATATAATTTCTTTGTAATAGTCCCAACAATGTGATATTTTAACTTTGCTCAGTTATTCAGAAAAGGAATCTCTCTTTCCCATCCCAGCTTGGTCTTAACCAACAAATAGCCAAACAATCTTATTTGGAAAAAAATACTACCTCTTTCTCAATACCTCTGTGGCTCATTACCTCACACTCCACTGTTTATCGAACAGCACCATATATCATAATTCACAGGACTGGTTAGAAGGTTAAGTGTTCTTTTTTTAGACCGGGTGCCCCATACAGTCACATTACAAACAAAACCATTTACTGGACTCTTACAGATGCTAAGGAAATTTGTGCATCAAAGGAAAAGTGCTTGGGACTTTTTCCAAGAGCTGCTTTTTATGGAAAACAAACATTAGACTTATTTTAATGACTTCTTATAACACAGTGTCTAACTCAAATCCGAGTGCACTCCACAGGAAATTGCCACCGAGCTCAAAGAGGAGTGGAAAAGGTTCTCTGATTATAAATACTGGCTGTTGAAAACGAGATAGGGAATATCAGCATTATGTTTCTCCTTAATGGAATTTAGCAAGTAGCCAAGATCCTTGCTGTATTTAAAACCTCATTTAAATGTACTCATCTCCTTTCAAATGTTGCTGCTTGTTAAACCCCCTTTTTACATCCTTCCATTTTACCTCCCTGTGCTGCAGTGCCTGGCTGCATCATTCCTCCCTCACCATCCCGACTGCCAGGGAAGGGAATTTTACTCAGAGTTTTTTCATTTTCTCTGCAGCACTCTGTGCAGATGCTTCCTCACACTCCACCGCAACTCCCACCTTCATATGGAAGATGGAGCACAGCACCATCAGGAAAAGCTGATGTAAATACAAAATGTGCAGCAAAGGCATTAATAATTAAATTAATATTTCAGAAAAAAAATATTGGCGAAGTCTGCCTTTCCTCTTCCCAGACATCTCTGCCTGAATATCTTTTTAGTCTTTTACTCCCTCCCTTCAGGGTATTTTGATCGTTTCAGGAGGTCTCTGTTAACCTTTGCAATTGCCACAGCCTACTTACTAATGGGTTTTCATATCTATGGCAGTGGAAGCTAAACCCAAAGCTCCAACCAAAATCCTCTGGGGAATATTTATGGTCTTCAGGTCATTACTACATATGCAACTTAGTTTTAAGTTTATCTGCCCTCTGTCAAAAGTCAGACAAATCAATACAACCCACGGGTGTTTCACACAGAGGTATCCATTCTTTCCCTCAAGCAGATTTTCTTTGACGTGTATTTATTACAAAATTTAAGTTTCTCAGTTTATATATAATTTCCATCCTTCCTCCTAGTTCAGTTCAGAGAAAAATTAAATTCCCTTGGCAATCCATGATAATGAATGACAGATCTGTTTGCAAGCACTAAGGGCTGTTGCAAGGAGGCTGGCACTCCAGATTAGACACTTAACTTTGCAGCACATTAGATTATATATGGCTGAATCTTCCTACAGTCTGGAAATCAATAAGTTTTCTTGGGTAAAAAACCCACAGTTTATAACTTACCCTTGATACTTGTACTGTAATATTTGTTATGTGCAATAAAAATCCCAGATGGTTTGCCAAGATACCTCCTTAAGCATAGTTTACCTAGTGGTGCTCTTTGAAGAACCGTGAAGTTCTTCCTCCGCAAATAACATCATAGCTTTATTGCTGTTTCCTGAACAAATCACAGTCATAATAGCTGTGTTACAGTGGAAGATTTTTATTTCTTAATACTTGGGTTTACTTTTGTGTGCTTTAGAAACTTCTCATTCAGTTAAACGTCTTATTACTATCAACTAATTTACCAGCTGTGGAATATCCCTGAGCCTCTGCAACCACCGCAAAACCTGACAAGATGCTCTGTTTGTAAGCCTTTAATGAGGACTGGGTTTAAGCTTTTCCCCTGGCAATCATCCAGCTTCCCAGCTCCATGGGACAACTTGCCCAAAGCTGCTTTATGTATAGTCAGTGAAAAAACCATGATGATAAGCAGTGTTACTAATCAATTTCTGAACTCGAATTCACTGTCCTATTCTATCAGCAACTGCTTTCCTGGTCTGAAAGAGCAGAACTGTTCTACCTGAAGGCAGAGATCTTGCTAGGAGAGAGACTCACTTAAAAGCCTCGAAACACCATCATCCTCTGATTCTTTGCTGAATGTGTGTGATTCTCCACCATGATGGTTTTATATAATTTGCAAATGTAATATGAAATCAATTGCCTCTGTGTACAATATAGGCAAGTACTATTAATTAATTACAAGTTTTACAAGAAGAAAATGAGAAGGCACACCTGCCAGCTAGATGTTTCAGCACAAAATGAACATTCTTTTGGCTTTAATTTCTGAAATTAAAACAAGCCATAAAGCAATCCCTCCAGTCTTTGCCCTTAAATTTTCTGATCATGTGCTTAAGTACAACCAATTGGACTACATTACAAGACTGAAAAAGTGAATGCTATCCTGTAATTAGAACATTGAAAACAGGGAAGGAAGGAGGGAGAGAGGGAGGGAGCAAAAAACCAGCAAGTATCTTTGGGAAATACAAACTCATATCCAAATATTAGCTTGAAAAGTCCATGTCTTAATACCAAAACTCTGAAATTTAACAAAGCAATTACTCTAATCAGTGGTGGAAACTGCAGCATCAAAAAGCAATGTATGAACAACAAATAGTGGTAGCTCATACCCACTAATACACTACAAGAAAAAAAAATAGCTGCTATCAGAAGTCCAAGGGCTTGGAAATCAGAAATCAAAGACAGCAAGTGTGAAAGAAAAAGCTGTCCCTCTAAATTATAAAAGTGGGCAGACTCCAGAGGCCAGTCAAGAGTCTAGCTTGAATAATTTTTTTTATTTTTTTTACTGGCCCTGTATACTCTCCTCACACCAACTTCTGTATGGTAAAATAAGTGAGGAACAGATCTAGTTCTGAAAACACCTATTTTAAACTTCAAGTGTTTGAGTTATCATTTTTGATACCCTTTCTTAATCCCAGTCTTCTCCTAGGAAGAAGCAGATGCCTCTAGAAATAGTTCAAATGGCCTCTGAGCTGGGGAGCAGAGTATTACTCTTGCTGACCCATAATGGGAGGGTACTTTTTGCTCACACAGCCACAGCAAGCTTTTACAGGAGGGCACAGAATTTGCACGTAGTGAAATAGTTTCCTCCTGCACATGCAAGAACTGCTGCAGAGAACTGTGTCACCTCCAGCTAGATAAGCATCTACTGAACTCCCAGGAAGTTCTGAGCAATGCTCGGAACACATCAAAACTTGTTACTTTACTAGTTACTTTAAAATGAAGGAAAGCAAAAGCTCACCATCATGGAAAATAAAATCATGTAATTAAATATCAGCTCTGCCTCACGTTCCGTCTCTTGCAACTAAGTCTTCTTACCTTTTCCTAAATCTCCATTATTATTTAGGAACCTCTAATCACCCTTTATGCATTAAAAATACAAATCTCTGAAAATACTTAATGTCACACAGTGGGAACAGTTGTGCAATGTTGGCACAGTCTTGTGTGAAATTGTTGGAAACCTTTAGCATACTGTGATCACTTAAACTTTAAGGTCTATTCTTCCCCTTACGTGCATGCTTAACTCCTATTATTGCTGATGAGTTATGTGCATGCAACAACGAAAGATTAAACTCTTCATTGTTTAAGAGGTGCTGATCAGCTCTGTGCTGCTTTAGGGAAAAACCTCACAGATATTACAAGTACTTTGGGGAGTTAATCTCATTACACACTACTAATAGCATTTGTGGCAGTGTTTGCTTCTTAAATCAACCATAGGTGACCACCTGGTGCCCGTAACTGCAAAGCTTCTTCCACAACACATGCACAGACCAGTCTCTGTTTAAGAGATTAATCTGTAAGCTGCTATGCATCTATTCTCCTGACACTTTCTCCCCCGCTGAGAATAACACGTGTTTTGATTTTCAGTTTGAATATTTTTAACTAAACAATAGAGCATTTTAAATTAATTTTTAACTACACAAATCCTTAAAAAATTTTATTTTGAAGAATCATAGATTCAAATACAAAGGTGTTTCATTAGGAATGAAGATACTGTGATGCTTTCACTGCAAACCTCACACAGGCTTGTCTTCTTGAGTTACCATAAGATTGGCTTCACATAGTACTTTTCAAAAGTGAAGTTGCTGCTGGGCTGATTTTAAGTACTGTTCAATCAGAGAAAATAAAGACATCTGTAAAAGAAAAACTAGTACACTGAACACCATATGTCTCTTTTATCAGTCAGTATTGTCTTGTCTATAGATGCTATTCATACTATTCTTAAATTTACACAAATAAATTTTTAACTAGGTTGACTGAGTGCATACCAATTAAATCAGCAGAGTCATGCTGACTTAAATCAGCTAGTGACCTAATCACGAATCAGTTTTACTGCAGACTTGAACAGAAAGGCCACCAATCACTAAGCAACTGTTTGCAGGCACCAACTGAATAATTGAAGCCGGTTTCATCATACTGATTTCATCATGCTGTGAAAAAAAATTTACCATTGGCAACCCCTGTTTCTGTATCTGAAATCTAGAAATTTACAAAAACCAAACTTAAGAAAGAGCCTCATTCACCCTAGGCTCAGGATTAGAATTAATTCATCTGGCTTGCATCCAGTTGCAATGCTTTAGGGAACAAGCAGGAACAATGGTGATCACCAACTTTTTAAACAAATTTCATCTTTCTAATTACTTCTGGCAATCAACACAAAGTAGCCTCCAGCAATGAACTGCCACGATCAGACTTTAAAGGTAATTAGAGAAGATGCACTTACAAATGTGTCAAAACTGAAATCTAGAAACATGTTGGCACTATATTATTAATAGAGCTGATGTGTTGATATGGACATAGAGAAATGTGGACTCCAATTAAAATGGAAACACTGAAGAAAGAAATGCACAGTATTTTTATTTTATATGTTTTAAAAGATGTATTGTATCCATATTCCATCAGGGGACTTCATAACAATTGACACTGATAATTTATCTAGAGTGGTAGCTCTTGACTAACACTGGGTAGATCCTAGAGATGTAAAGCTTCTGTTTAAATCAGGGGATCTAGAACAGTTCAGATTTTTAAAGAGAGTCAGCCCACTTTCTCAATTATAAAGATGGTCTCTCCAATTGTCTGGCCCCTCTCTCCAGCAGGTTCCAGGCTTTGCCTTTATCTCTGTGCACAGATTGCCCCTGGAAACATGCTCCAGTAGTCAAGTCTGGAGGGTCTTAGCTGTAGCCCCAAGGGCCATACTGGTGAAATTATCTTTATGGTGTGTTTCCCCAGATAAAACAACTGGCGAACATGAGAGACAGAAAATAACAGGTCTTGAGAGTTTCTTAAAAGAAGGCGATAAACAGAAAATCCAGATAACAGGGAAAAAAAAATCGCAGCTCTCATACAGATGAGAATGAGGGAGTGTGGTAAATTCAATAGGCAGAGTAAGGACAGTTTTGTCAAAATTTTGTAAGTATAAAGCATTTATCAATAACCAACATCTTCATTTTGATCTAGCTAGTCTCAAAAATACCTGTAGGGTTTTCCCCCCAAAAAAATCTGCAGAAACTAGATTGGTAAAAATGAAATGGGAATTTTATAGCATTTGGCAAGACTCCCTGAGGATATTTGTAAGCTTTAGTAGCATGCCCTTGGACAGGCATGCACAAAACAAGGCCCATTCCAAGATACCTTGAAGACCACTGGAAAAATCAAGAGAAAAGCATCTCCCAGATTCAGGTATGATGGTGTAACGTTGTGTGTTGTCTAAGAACATTTGTCTACAGGGTCAATGAAGAAAGTCAAGTCCAAAAGTAGCATTAGGGCAGTCAAGCACTGTACAAATTCAGACTGAATGTGCCTGAAGCCATGTCTGTCTTGCAGTGAACAGGATGCACTAGGTCTGCACATGTGGCACAAAGCAAGGAAGCATCACTTTTGCACACAGGGTGAGATTTCACTTTGCTCTCATAAGAAAAGGACCATTCTGTATTATGTGCATTTCTTGCAGGAAATTTCTGAAGACCTCCTCTTCAAAGAACAGTCAGTTGGCAGGCTTTTTTTTAAATTTTCAGCTGATACATAAAAGGATTCTCTCATTCAACTTGTAGCCCACACAGTGCCGCAGGATGTGCTTCATATCCCCCACACCTCATTACTACTCAGTCGTACCTAGACTGATTAAAACCTCACCCACTCCTGAGAGCCGTGTACCTTCTGCATTTGAAATAGAACTGACACAGCGCAACACTGAAGTAGACAATTTATAAGTACCTGGAAAAAAAATATCCTGTGATTATAAAAAGAGCTGTTGGTTAGGGTGGCTTTCCACACACAAGCCTAGCAGTGTGGGCCAGATGCCATACGCTGCTACACAATTTTTAATAGGTCATTTGGCACAATTTCATTCATTTTTTATGAACGCTTAAGAAAAAACTGGATATAACTGCTGGTAGGCATGAGGTAAATGATTGTATCTTTACATACAGAGGTTATTTATTTTTTCCACATAGCTAAGAAAGATAAAAAGAAAAACATACATGTTTATACTTACACCAGGACTGCACTGCTGGGAACATTCAGCACTTATCCTAAAGCTGCTCGTATACAGTTAGTTAAAGGTGAGGAATCAGAAGACCCACTTACTGATCTGCAAGGCTTGGGGGTTTTAAAAACAAACAAGGTCACCCTCAAGGAGAGCAGATATCACCTAGACTTGAGAGGGCCTTGTCACGACCTCAGGATAGTTCACACCAGGAATCCACAGGGAGAGTGCATCCCAGTTTTAGGACCCATCCTCTGAGACAATGGGCACCGGGCTCAGCTGAGATCAGAGAGATCTGCCAAGTTGGGTAAGTTTTCTTCCCCACCACTTCCAGGAAAAACCTGGTGGGTTAGAGCCACACTTTACAGTGCTTTAAGTAATCACCTACAAGACAGGAATAAATCAGATCTAGACAAAGTCTCTGGCCCTCTCCCTAGCGTCACTTAGTTCCCAGCTTGAAGATCTCAGTAAGATTCTTGGATTTCCAACAGGTCTTACTTGCCCTATTTTCCTCAAATATTGGAGACAGTACATGTGCTTTTGTTTTCAGTTTAGAAGACAACAAAGCACGGGCTGGAGTCCAATCAAATTCTAGGCACAGATATTGTCTGGTATGAATATTAGACCCTGACGATAATATTTCATATGTTTGTCACATGTTCATCAATAAAATCCTCATAATGACAGTTAGAATTGAGGGAAATATTTTCCCTTTGATATGCCAAAGAATGAAAAAAAAGCAAATCCCAAGAAAATTGGCACATTTATTTACAAACTGTCCTTGGCGTGCTTGCTATAAAACAAAACATAAGTTATCTGGCAGAACTTTCACTGAATATAGATTTAATCTATTTGGTGTTAGTGAATATTAAATTTTGATATGCAACTGTAAGCACATCTCTGCTGTTCCCTCCAGTCAAAACTTAGATTTTATAGATGTATCATCAAATCATAGCATGCTTGCTGTTATTTCAGTATATTTATAACATGTCCCATGCCACTCCCCTTCGAATGCTGTAAGCTGCTTTCATGATTTCACTTAGGGATACTGAGAATTCCACTGGCATTGTAATATTTCATTTAATTTATTAAATTCTCAGAAAGACTTTATAACATTCACCTAAGTCAGACCAGACAGTTCTTAAAAATATTAAGGGCTCATTTATATCTTCCGAGCATGTGTAATTTTTCAAGCCATGCAAGTTGTGTAGGCAAACTGTATTTGGGGAAAGGATATATACATGAGCATAAAATAAATTAGTATATCTGACTTGAGGTTTTAATTACACTAATACAGTTCTGTCCATCCTATATCAGAATTTATTTTCACCACTTGACTTATATATTAACATTCCTATATATGAACATACTTATGAGATGATGCTTCATGCTCTTTTCTCTGAAAGTTGACCTATGCCAACATTAATATACCCACATTTTCCCTATCCACTCCAAGAATCTGAGCTCTTATCACCCCACCATTTTCAGACTTACTGTATATGCCATTCTACATCCAATCACATGCTCACAGTTCTTACAGAGCCTTCCTTTCTGTCATTTTAATCTGCAAGAAAAATATTCATTGCCCATCCCAGCATTAGATAGTATATTAAACAAAATGTTCCTTTGAATTATGGATGGCAGTACACCTTCACATTTGTACAGCAGTAAATTCTAGACCTCTGAATCATGAAAGATCTTAATTCTGGCTCTGAACAACTTATTCCAGTGTTTGCCTCTTTCCTGTTTGTAAACTCAGAGTCTGAACACCTCTCTGAGGAGTTGCCACCACTCCAGGTACAGTCTGGTGACTTGCAAGGGTCTGTTTTCACTGGCCAAATCCATGGCAGGGCTAGCTACCTGCAGCTCCTGATGACCCAGAAGGAAACAGGAAAGTGGTAAGAAAACAGATTCCCCAGGGAAGGTTTGGTTCTCTTACCTTACTTTGAGGCTGAGGTAGCCCCCCTACTTTTCACTGCGGAATGTCATTTCCTTTGCACCATTGGCATCACAAAATGATGAATAAGTTTGTGCTAATTAGCTACCAAAACCTCCATCCTTTCTGCACTTGTCCCTTTCTCCACTTGTTCCTTGTCTCCTCTCTGTCTTAATTGTAATTTTCAGGGAAAATCTCTTGCATGTGAAGGGACACAAAGATGCAATATAAATAACTAACACAAGAGTAGCACGTGCTGCTTGTGAGGCCAGCCTGTATTAGGTGTGTTGACCAGGACGTCGTCTGGCTGCAGGTCCCCCGGGGGAGGGAACATGGGCAGTATCGGCACATCAGGCCACAGCTGTCGCTACTACTTACAACCCATACAAGTGCCCACGCCTCAGCTCTGCAGACCTTTCTCCTTCACCCCCCCTCAAGAACAGATGGGGGGGAAGGAAGGCTAAGCTTTTGTGCAAATGTCCCTGGTAACGCCAATCTTATAAGAAAACAATGTTTTCTGGAAATATTTTTTCAATGGAACTGAATTTTTACACCAAGTTTAAAGTTGAAAATTGTGGGGCAGCAAAAGGAAGACAAGATTTGACACATTTTGCTTATATCTGAAAAATCCTTTGTCTAAGGAAAAATAAAAAAGACATTTCAGCAGAACATGAATTTTACTGAAAGAGTATTTTCAATTAAAATACGCTTAGCTAAAATCTCCAACCAGCTTTCCAGTCTTTATTTTTAGTGACAGAGGTAAAAATTCTACTTTTGGTTTCCTTCCAGCACTCCTTCCAGCTCACTTCCCCAGCTCCTGAGAGATCTTGCTTGCTTTATTCCTGACAAAAACCCTCCAGGCCACATGGATGGGGGGTTAGTCCCTGTGTGCCGCATTTGGAGTGAGTGCCATGTTTCACAGCTGCAGCTGTCGGCCTACTGTTTCTGCCATTATTTGCATTTCAAACAGAATCAATGGAAGCAATGAACTACAAAATAAATTTGAGTTCCACATAGGAAACAAATGCCTTTTATTAATCTGACTCAGCTGCTGAAGTACTGAAACATGGAAAGCTTGGTAAGATGGCACAGTCTCTAAGGCTGAGTACCATTTCAGGTGAGAGCAACAGTATTCATACATCAAGAACTGCAATTTAAAAATTAAGCTTTTTCTGCAGTTTCTGGTAACCTCATTTTCAATCACCTCTGTTGCCCAGCTCAAACACAGTAAAATATGATTCCAAAACCAGTGCAGTGTAAAAGAAAGGCTTAATAACTCCTCGTCTTTTCTTCCCCCAAGTATCTTACGCTGCTCTACCAAATATTTCATGTGCTATGAAGTCTGCGTTTCCTAGCTGGAACTTTGATTTGCAGTTCTCAGATTGCTACCTATCTCAGCCCTATTCCCATGTCCTTTAGGTTATTGCTCACTCACAGTGATTCAGAATTTGAAAAATTACTTTGGAGGTTAGTATCAGATATAATGGAGTAAGTGCAGGCCGTGTTATAAAATTGAGATTCTAAGGGGAAATAAAAAGGCTGCAAAACCAGAGGGAAGCTGCAACATCCCTACGTAAACTCCATGGACGTTGTCTGTAGCAATGGTCAAACACAACCTGTTTGAATGCTTCGCTGTGGCATGGTAGCACGTCTGCTGCAAGGTGTTCCAACAGCACTGGCACATCTGCAAGCAGGCAGATCTTCACTGAGGAGCAGAATAAAGGAGCATTCTCCTGTCTTTACCACAGCTAACCACTCTGCTCACCCCTGCTGTAAAGACAGCATTCAGTCACATTCTTTGTAACAGCTTTGACTGTAATTTAATCCCGTTTGTTCCCCCCTGCTTCCAAACAGCACTGTCATCCACACCCCACTGTATCTCAAAATCCACCATTGCCTCCCAATACCAAATAACATTTCTGGCAAAAAACCCTATTCACTGGGGGCCAGGGCAGTGGGGGAGCACTGGGATTTGAAATGGCCATACTGAGCCTGTGGCTGTTACATCAGACCTCTTAAGCTGATGGCTGGGACACTAATAACACAAGTACTTTGTTTCTTAATGGACCTCTGGGTTCCTCAGTGTACCCTCAGTGTAAATACTTAGGCATTGGTCCTTCCACTGACTCCTTTTCCTGTTTTTTTTTTCCCCTCCCCAGAATCAAGGTAGGTCTATACAAATCATCTTTACAAAACAGTGGCAGAATAAAGGTTACTATTCTGCTTTCCAGTCTGTGATGGAAATGTTCAAAGGATAGCTAGATCCTGCAGACACTCATCTCATCTCAAAGTCATTGGACTTTATCAAGGCCTTCGACACTGTGTCCCACATCATTCTCCTAGAAAAGCTAGTGGCTCATTGCTTAGGCAGGAACAGCCTTTGCTGGATAAAAAACTGGCTGGATGGCCAAGCCCAGAGAGTCGTGGTGAACGGAGTTAAGTCCAGGTGGCGGCCGGTCACCAGTGGTGTTTCCCAGGGATCGGTTTTGGGGCCTGCCCTGTTTAACATCTTTATCAATGACCTGGATGAGGGGATTGAGTGCTCCCTCAGGAAGTTTGCTGATGATACCAAATTGAGTGGGTGTGTTGATCTCCTTGAGGGTAGGGAGGCTTTGCAGAGGGATCTGGACAGGCTGGACCGATGCGCTGAGGCCAGTTGTATGAGGTTGAATAAAGCCAAGTGCC
>NW_010135157.1:0-13351 GCF_000699245.1 Pterocles gutturalis
TCCTCGTCCTGGTCTGGTGGCCTGTAATAATAATAATAGAAACCAGATGCCATAGACAATATCGCTGGTAATCCTTTCTGGTGCTAAAACAACTCCTACTGCATGCCCTGCTCTCCTGGGATGTGCTATCCTTAAAGCAGGAATTTTATAAAATAGAACTTTGATCTATGTTGTATCTGACATTATTCCAATTACCTTGCCAAATTGCAAGTGCGAGTAAACTCAGTCTTTACCTTTACCCTCACAGCTTCTGCTGGAAAAGATTTCTCCATTTCTTGTCCTGCGCAGCATTCTATGAGGAAATGCATATGTAAAACAGTGCAAAATACAGCAGAAATGGTAAGTTTTATATATAGTATAGATCTATCTGAGCAGGAGAGTTATCGTTCTGTCCTTAAACTATTTTTCAAATACAAGTATGCCCTGTAAATAGATAGTCAAATATATGAATTAAAAACAGTTCCCATTAACTTTCCTGAGTACAGGATCAAACTTAAATACAGGCCAGGTAGCCAATGAAGTACATGTGCATGCGATGTACCCACACGCACATATATTTAGATTTTAGCTTTCTATTAAACTATTACCCAGAGATTTTCTTGACAACTGACTCACAAAAAGCTGTCTACTGGATTTAAGGGCAGTCATCCATTACTGTTCACGCCCACTACTCGAACCCTCAGTGGACTTTGTATGGATTACAGAAACACAAATAACCTCTGATTAAACAAATTCGAATAATATAGAGTTCCAATGGATAAAGACAAAGTTGCAATCACGTGCGACCTCAGCTGAGAAGGGGTATGACAACAAGGATCAGAAACCCAGTGACTGCAACAAGTCTGGGGTGAGGATCAACTTTGAAACAACTTGGAAATTGATTTCTTTTCCACACCAGTGAAATATTCCCCAGGGGGATGGAGGCAGGGAGGACAGAGAAGCTAATATGTCAGTGTTTTGTTTCATTTGGTTTTAAGCACCACCAACACCCACCCCATGCTACAGTCCAAAATCAGAGTGCTTGTTGCTACTCTGTACTAGTAAACTACTCAGAGAAATGTGATCCCGGCAGTGTGAAATTTATCACAACACCTAGGTCTCGCGCAATAGTATCTTAGTAGTGTTCTTCATTGGCATTAACCCTTTTTATCAGCTTTCAACTGCTTCATCCTCCCCTACCACCATTGTTGTTATGAACACATAAGGCAGCTCTAAGGAAATAGAACTATAGAATGATAGAATCATAGAATGGTTTGGGCTGGAAAGGACCTTGAAGTTCATTGAGTTCCAACCCCTCTGCCATGGGCAGGGACAGCTTCCACTAGCCCAGGTTGCCCAAAGCCTCATCCAGCCTGGCCTTGAACCCCTCCAGGGATGGGGCATCCACAGCTTCTCTGGGCAACCTGGGCCACTGCCTCACCACCCTCTGAGTGAAAAATTTCCTGCTAATATCTAACCTAAATCTCCCCTCTCTTAGTTTAAAACCATTCCCCCTCGTCCTGTCACTATCAAGCCATGTAAACAGATAGGAAAAAATAGGGAAGGTTAAAGCTGGAGGTACAGGCAGGTGAGACTAACCAGGGACATGTGCCTTTGGGGAGAGCAGGGAATTGATGTAACTTCTGGTTACTTAAAAGTTTCAAACACAGTAATGCTAATTGCATTTTAACAAGATGTTCTAACTCCATACTCACCTACAGCTGTTAATACACTGGAGACACTTTTTCTCCACACTGGAACCACTGAGAGCTGTGCTGGGCACAAGGCTCCAGAGCCAAGAAGAATTCTCATTGCTGGTGTAGTTACAGCTAGCTGCCATGGACCTGCCCCCAGCAAGATGCTAGCTGGCTTTGAATTTTTTGGGATTCCTTTTTGTGAGTACACATACAATGTCGTACCCTGAGCTTTGTCCCAGAGAGGAAATAATTGACATACTCCTGCCAATGGCAGCGGATTTTCAAAAAGATGAAAGTGTTTTGAAGCTGTCTTCAGCCATGATGCTTGACCCAGTTGTTACTGTTCAAAGGAGTGGTAAAAAGCATAATATGTGATGCTCCAGAATTCTCCTGGGCTAGACATTGCAATAAAAGACAATTGCGCAGGTAATAGAAAACTCAACCAGGGACTTTCAGAGCTGTAGCATGCAGATTCCTTTCCCTTTCATTTTATCTGGATAGAAGAAACCTTTTTTTCTCTTGAAACTCAGGGTTGAAGTATGAAAATGTTTATAACCACTGGTAAGATTGCTTTACAGATCCACTTACATTTTTTTAAAAAAAGAGAGAAAGTGATTCAGCAAAGCTTTTGGGAGAGCCTTGAACGTTGTCTTCTGCAGATCTCAGGGCTGGTTGAACTGATGAGCTATTGTTTTGTCTTCAAACACTGCTCATGAAACTCTCTGCCTAAGTGGAGGAAAAAAGTTTTCACTTATTTTTACAGCAGTGATTTAGAGGTGTTCCTGGTGTGATTAAACTGCCGACTTTAGACAGAAATGCCCTAAATGTGGCAAGAGCTGTGCAAAATCTCCCTGCATGCAGCAGAGCCCTGACACCTCTGTCCTGACCTCCAAAACACCCCTCTGAACCTGTTCCTGAGGTGCTCCTGAGGACACAGCTGGCCGTGATGTATTATGTGCTTTTGCAAAGGACCAGATTGATTCCCACAAAGGAATGTTTCCTTTGGTGGAAGAACTGTCTTTCACGAGAGATTTTCTGTTCCTTTTCAAGTTGTTTTTCAAGCATTACTATTATCATTAGCATGTAACGAGTGTTCTACATGTTCAAATATGCACCATATTTATGAGTTTCTGGCTGAGGCTATCCTGAATTCTTTGAATTTCCTGTTATGTTTCATCTATTCATTATAAGAAGGCAGATGCAGGTTTTTTTATGTCTAGTATGTACCGGAAAATCCTAAAGTTATTTCCCCAGAGCAAAGGATTCTTCATTCATGGGTTAAAACACAGGTAAAGTGTAACTTTTTGTTCAGTCTGTCTCAATAAATTGTAAAATTAAATCACTAGAAACATTCTTATATTAAGATATAAGTCATTACCATTACTCTGGAGAAACCAAGTCACAAGACCTACACTGTTCCACCCTTCCACATTAACATCCAAATACAGGGGCATGAGTAATTAAATTTTTTTTAAACAAAAGGTTTCTTTATACAAAACAAAGTACCGAAAAAAGAACACAAAAAGTACCAGAAAAGAACACAACTTTCGTCTGTGTGTACATTAAAGATCAGCACACAGTATACTCCACCCTTGTCTGGCTCACACGTGAGTCCTGTTATTAGTCAATCCCTTGATTCTCAGTTTACATTAGATGTAGCTAAAACACAAGGTGGGGCTGCAAATCTGGCCCTAGCCACATAGAGCTTCCTTCTTGTTCTGCTTTTCCTACTTTGAAAACTAAGCAACTGTATATGTTTTTCCTTTAATTTTAAATATATTTAAATTTGTGTAAAAATGAACAAAAGAAGTTTGTGCAATTAAGGTGTGTTTGAGGGGAGCTTGATGTGTCAATATCATGGCAAAGGTGGCATCCTCCAGACAATTCGTACATCATTGCAACTGGTTTGATTTAGAGTCATCCAGAAGAGAGCCTGGCTCCTTATAAAAGGGGATGTGAACAAAGTGAAGGAACTGGAATCCACTGACCTCCATGAATACCCATTTCTATGCAACAACAAAAAAAGCAAATTATGAGAGTTGTTCTCTGAAGCTACCAGCTGAGCATTAAAAATAATTAATCCCTGACTCTATTTTTCCACAAAGTAACTGCAGATCTCAAAGAGGAAGGGAAACGCACAAGTATGAAAAGGAAGTGTCAGCAGAGAAACCTTTCCAAAATTGCCCGCCATTGGAGAGAAAAATTGCAAACTTAAAAGTTTAGCTAGAAAGAAAAAGAATAAAAGAAATTCTGAAGTGAATACGAGGAGCTTGGATTTTCATCCACTTATCCGTAACATTTTTTTTAATTCTCTGTGCCTGTCAGGTTGAGCATATTCCTGTTAGCATTATATTTTCATGTGCTCCCTAAGATTTCTAGGTGCCTCTGTTGCGGCTTTTTCCCCTACTCAACCAGAGATGTGACTAGCACCAGGTCAGAGATAGAAAGTGATGGAGCATGAATGTTTTGCAGAAAGCTGATTGGAAAAGGATGTTTTCCTTCTAACAATATTCATACCTCTGGGTAATTTGGAACAACACTCTTTTTTTTTTTTTTTTTTTTTGGTCTTACCACATTAGACATTTTGTTTTTTATTGTATTTTTCACTGAAACTAGAAACAGCTGCTCTCTGATGTCGGCTGGTATATGTGGTAGTAGTGTGGGTGGAGGAAGAGATTTCTTTTCCCTCACAAGAAAGATGCAACTATGGAAAGTATGAGGTTACAGAAAAGTGTTAGCAGGTGATATAAAACATTTCTATGGTTTACATAGGTTAGAGAACATAGATCCAAATTGCCTCTAAATGATTCCAGTTGTCGCATCTTTAAAGTACAAAGGTTTGATAACCACAAGAGCGATTAGCACAGCAAAAGAATCTGTTTCCTTTGAAATTGTAATCCCCAGAGGAGGATGTCTGGCAAACAGTTTTTGGGCTAAGACAACCAACACTTGCCCCTGTGACATATTCCAAAGCCACCATGTGGAATAGGAGAATAAAAGCAGCAAGGGCCTAGCTGTCCATCACTCCCTTGTAATTATACCTCTGGCTTTTTCATTTCTCTTCTCAAAGCAGGATTATTTTTGGAAGTGCCACTTAGTTATTTTGAAGTATTTCTGAGCACTGTACCACAACACAAGCGCTCCCTGAGTTAGTTAATCCCATATAAGGTCCTTCAGAACCTCCCTGAAAATCATAAATGGAAGGAAGCTTACCAATCTAAGCAGATGTGCCTTACAAACTGCTACTTGTCAGTGCTTATGTCCACCTACCCAAGGAGACAGCCCCAGCGATTCAGGCTGAGACTTGACAGTACCTGTGCTGTCGTGTCCAGTAAAACCAAAGAAATGGGTTTTTTTTCCCCACGTTATGTAATTATACTGTGGAACTGTTGGTTGCTACAAAGTTTACGTCAGTTCAAAGTTGACCAAATTAATGAAAGAAAAAGCTATCAAGGGTCATTGAATACAAAGACTCCGTCTACAGCTAAGGAAGTTTGGAAGCCATGAGCTATTGGGGGCTAGAAGAGCATTTAGGGGAAGTATGGCTACATTTATTTTTTATACACTTCACTGTACATCTGCTTTCGGCTACTATTAGAGACAGGATACAGGGTACGGACGAGCCTTTGCTTGGACCCAGTACATACATCCTTATGGTCCTAAGGCATTTGACATAGACAAAGGACCTGGAAAGGTCTCTGTAGAGCAACATTGGAATGGGCCACTGGGACAGCTGGCCTAACAAGGTCTCAGACTTTAAATTTTGAAATGTCTCTTAAAGAAAGAAAGAAAGACATTTGGGATGAGAGAGCTGGTGGATTCTCTCTTTTTTCTTTTTTTTTTCTTTCTTCTTCCTTTCTTCCTTCCTTTCTTCCTTTCCTCCTTTCCTCCTGTCTTCCTTTCTTCCTTTGCCATTGGAGAGATAGGCTGCCCATGTTATTCTCTCCTTGCCACTTGCGTGCCTCAGCAGACAGACCTCAGTCTTCTTTTGCAAGGCAGCCTTGCAGGACATACTAGACTGCAGCCTTTCATGGTAATTAGAGACACATGTTACAAGCATGGAGGCACAGAAAATTTAGAGAGCTTCTGTGGAAGTGTCAGCCTGGGTTTTCTTGATGTTTCTTGCCTTTTTGCAGAGTCTGCGCCCAAGTGTGCAGGCAGCTTAAGTCTAACTCTCAGTCTCAGAGCACCTGGTTTCAGAGCATTGCAAGTGGATCAAAGCAGGTTCCCTTTGGTATGACTTTGGGATGTTTTACAAGGCACCACAAACACAGGAGTGCTGCTCTCTGGGTTGAATATGAGGACCTGGTTTTTTCATATGTAGGTAAAGAAAGCAAATTATTATTTCTCTGTCTTGAACAACAGGAAAAGTCTGACTCCTGCTGGAACTGGAGCTGTGCATCACAGGCTGTTATATATCCTATGTAATCTGATTAATTCCCCTTAGGGACTTAGCCCTGAAGGACTTCTGCTGCGGTGGTTAGGTGGTGTTGGGTTGACGGTTGGACTTGATGATCCTTGAGGTCTTTTTCCAGCCTTAATGATTCTATGATTCTGTGAAAAGCCTTGAAATGGGCTGGCACTATGGCCCTTAAGTGCAGCTGAGTTCAACCAAGATCACCCCAGGCTTGTGACCTCTGAGGGGCTCCCGCTTCATTGCCAGGAGGTAACGTAAGGAGCCCAGGGATATGCTGCTCCGTGAGAGCCTCTGGGCAGGCATGCACCACCAGGTGGGCTGTGAAATACAGGCTGCAGCCCACATTGGCCTTGGGGAAACAGCATGGAGGACTGCAGAAACCCAGTCCCCGGCCTGCCTTCCCTCCGGCATTTTGTCAAGGGTTGTGGAAAGCACCGGGCAGGCTGTTGGCTTTGTGTAGAGCTATACAATGTGGCTGTGAGGTCTGCGGGAAGTCAGCAAACGGCATCTCCATGACCCCTTTAGAAAACCTGGGTGATTGTACAACCTCAATTCAATAGACGCGTATCTCACAAATATTGTTGTTTTTATTCTAGTTAGTTTTCCCTTAAGGAAATGCAATCTTCCTTTAATCTATACCCTATAATTTCTCATGTCAAGCTCTCTTGAAGTGAACATACAGCTGTGTGCCAGTGACTAACGACTAAGTAGAGACTAATTTCGGGTTTTGGCCCATGGTGATTTTAAGAAGTCACACCTGGGCTGGGACTTTGGGTGCCAAGATTTTATCCTGGAGCAAATTTTTACAGCCAAGTTTGAAACCCTTGAAAATGAGAAGAGAGGGGAATGTTATAATGGAAAGGCTGGCAGAACTTCAACAACGGTAGAGCAGCCCAAGAAGTTGATGAGGCTGAGAGTTCGAAGCAAATCTGCCAACTTTCACTCTGTTCAAATAGGTAAGTCATGCTAAAGCATTTGACTGCTTTAAAAAGTAAAATAAAGTTGCCTTCACCTCTTCAGAAAGCTACCAGTAACAAAAAAAAAAAAAAACAAACAACAACAACAACAACAACAACAAAAAAAAAAACCAGTATAACCAAATACACTTTCAATCAAACTTTGTTTCCTTTGTGCCACATGATTTTTCTGCTCAGTAAAATGGGATGTGGGAAACTACCTTTAAAATGAATTTGACTGTTCCTGGCTTGAAACTCTGGCTCTACCTATCCAGAAAAAGGCAGTATAGTCTGGGCTGTTCCCCAACAATAGGGTGGCGGCAGGCTAAATATAACCACACTTACGGTCCCAGAACTGGCATGGAACACCAGGGGCTTACAATAACACTGGAGCTGCTGCTGCTCCAGCAACAGCCTGAGCAAGAGGAGGGAAAACTCTGTTTTTCAGCCGGGACCTCATTCTTCACTCAGATGTTTGCTATTAGGGCTGGAGCAGTAGCAGTGAGAAATTCATTGCTGCTTGCTCTCCGAATCCTGACACGGGTAACAGCACGGATCCAACTAGTCAAATCCACAAAAGATCAAGGGAAGGGGGAAAAGAGAGCAACCAACATTTGACTGCTTGCCGCCTACACTTATGTAGCGCCTCTCATCCCCAAGGAACCTGTTTACCAAGGGCCAGACTCTGCCCCACTCCTGCAGAGGTGTGCATTAGCGAGTGCTGGAAGCGGTACAAGGAATTTCCTCTCACCCTGCCCCTCCACCAGTGCAACCTGTGTGATGGGAGGTATCCCCATCAGCATGAGGGATGCGGTGTCCCTCCAGCTGTCACCTTCACGGTGCCTTGTGCCAGATCCCCTCCCCTGCCTGGCTGGAAGGAGACATGAGGGACAAAGTGGAGCGAAATGGTGGGGAAACAGGAGTGTTCCCGGTGGGGAGCTGCAGCTCTCTGCTTCTTAGAAGGGCACAAAATCAAGCACTAACCCTGTTAAACTCATCCTGATGCTGTGACAGCTGTTGGACCCAACTCTGCTCCCACTGACACAGGTGTAAATTGAGGTGAATTACACTGTAAATATTACTTTATGTATTATTTTGGAGGAGGAAAAAAGGAGAGTAGGACTAATCTTACCAGCACATCTCTGTTGAGATCAGTGGAGTCACTACCATGCCCCAGTGCTGGGGGTGAGGACTCAGCCCCACGGGCGTTCAGTGGAGAATACAGACTGCGTAAGGGTGACACAGAAAGAGAAAAGCAGAGACTCCTTTCCAAGACAACTGCTCCAGAGCATTTGTTCCTTGGGGAAGACTAAGATTGATATCTGGGACTCTGCTTTTGCGCAGTAAGTGCTACCAAAGCAGATTGCTGCATTTCAGCGCTGGCTTGCCTGCCGCTGCAGAGAGGCGAGCTTTCAGCTTCTCGCAGAGCAGAGTTCTGGAGGAGGAGCCTTGGCTTGGGGTCCCTGGGTACAAAGGGTGATTTCTGCTCGGCCTGCTCTAAAAGCACTGCAGCTGGAGGATGGCTGCTGCATGCAGACAGCATGGGTGAGAGAGTTTGTGTGTAGAAGCCAGTCGCAGCAACGGAGCTGGTTTGCTTTCATTCTTCTGCAGCCTATTTATGTTCAAATATTAAAATGGTATGTAAGAATACAGGCACTTTTCTGCCAGTATAGCTGCTTCCCCTTCTGGGGACTCCATGCTGTCTGTCTTGTGAGCTAAGCGATAAGATTCCCAGGACTGGGAATTTTGTTTTGCATTTCATTGCCTCCCCGTCCTGTTGACTTAATGATCTCATATGCAAAAAACAAATCACCCCCTGACCTCAGCATAACAAATTGAATGAGATACTTGACACGTGGGCTCTGAGACCGTCTGCCTGCTTTCTCCTGCTGCGCTAGAGTAAAAGGGTCTGTGTCCTGCTATCTGCAGCCTGCAAACTCCAGTAGAGTTGGAGCTATTGCCAACTGTCACCTGTGAGCCTATCCCTCCCAGCCACGCTTTCTGATTACAGGGAATGCGTCAAGTATGTCCCCATAGGCTGAGAAACTAGACACAAAGGAATTCTTGAGTATGTTAAAAAAAAATCAGGCAGAAAATGATTGCCTTTATACAGAGAAAATCTGTTTTACTCACCGAGAAGCAAATCCTTCACTAGATCTGTATTGGTGTATGTAACCACAGCTAGCTGTAAAGGGCATGGGTGCAGTGTAAGCTATACGAACAAAAACATATCGCTATTCAACACGCTTGGGAGAGAACCCCATGTGCTCTGCCCCATCGCCTTAGCTCAGGTCTTGTGCTGACACCAAAACACAAACTCCCTGCTGAGTCAAACCGTCCATGCTATGTGCTGGTTTGCATCCTAGCCCAGGTCTGGATGGATCTTTCTGCCTTAGCTGGTGAGGAAAGCAAGGTGGGGACCAGCTTTATCTTGAGCCTTCCCCTGACAGGCAGGAGAGCCAGTGCCTCTCTCAGTAAATACAAAAGAGGCCGCAAAAAAAAAAAAAAAAAAAAATCTACAGCTGTGGAAACATCTCTCAGTCATAGAATCATAGAATCGTAGAATCATAGAATGGTCTGGGTTGAAAAGGACCTTAAAGATCATCTAGTTTCAACCCCCCTGCTGTGGGCAGGTTTGCCAGCCCCTAGAGCAGCCTGCCCAGGGCTTCATCCAGCCTGGCCTTGAACCCCTCCAGGGATGGGGTATCCACAGCTTCTCTGGGCAACCCAGAGGAGCTGCTGCACCCCAGAGGATCTTCTCCCCTTTGTTTCTGACCCATGTCACACCATGTTTACTTCTGCTGCTGCTAAACACGTGGCTATTCCAGGCTGGCTGTTCCCAGAAGTGTACCCGGCACGTACAGGATAACTGGTACATCCCACTGCTCCAGGGAAAACCATGAGGTTTTGATCTGATTTTTGGTGATGTCTGCAGATCACCTGCAATGGGTACCTGAAAAGTCGTTAAGAAATGCAATGGCTGTTCACAGGCTTACACCACACTGCATTGGCAGGGACTCCAGTAGAAAACTTCCGTAGCACATCTGCTGAAGAACCACAAACCACCACTGTACAGGGCTGCACTCCCAACCTGCAGACATGCAAGTCTTGAGCTGTGCCCGGTCCTTGTATCTACTTAATTGAACAGACTAGCGTCAGCCTGGATTGTGACACCCTTATTCACTTTAGAGAAAGAAGGAACATGACCAGTGAGAAGGGGGAAAAGAAGACAGCCCACACTCTGTCACTATGTATAGCATTACTACAATAATGTGATGAATAAGAGCCCTAGCTAGTCGGTTATTCCACCACTGTCAGAAGCAGTTCCATTTGAATCTCTGTTACAATCCCAGTATGCATCTGACAGTTATGTGGAGTTCAGATCCTCTGAAACTCTTTAATGCTAACACCTGTCCCAAGTCCTGTGTGACTTTTTGGCATGAAACCATGAAAACTCCCAACAATGGATGATGGTCAGCAGAGTTACTCACCTTTACTTTGCCCTGGGCATCTGAATTGCTCCGTACTGGATTAGTCTTTCAACAGGCTTTTATTCCAACAGTTAAAGTATCTGTCTCGCTCCTGAGAAATAACTGGAGCTTACTGTGCTAAGGCACATCTGGTATGAACCTCATTAATCTTGAAGCAGTGTGGTATATGCCCAGCACATATTTTGGCACTGTGAAAGAAGGAAATAAGAACTTTCCTTCAGAAGCTGTGAACACCTGGTATTCTGCACAGGTTGCTATAGAAAGCAGAGCCCACCTTAGTAGTACACTTATAAATAGAACATCGTAGCAGCTATCTTGACTTTTTTGCAGGGGGAAAAAAAAAAAAAAATTTCTCCATCTGCTGGCCGGTGTGTCTTCACTGGTCCTTAGCTGATTCTGCATGGGATCTATAAGTCCATTGTCTTCCATGAAGGCTCTGTCTGGGTTACAAATTACTTACCTCATGAAATCAGCTGCAAACACTGAAGAAAAATTCATTTCAAATGTACAAAGCCTTCACAGGACCTCCAAGGACATGTTCAGTGAATTTTCTTTCAGCAGCTTCTGTAACGAACACAACCATGTAGCCATATGCCAGCATTCCTCACTTGCTCGCTCACTCTGTGACGAAACTCAAATCTTGTATTCATCCTTCCACTACTGTATCTGGCGTAGTAAAAAGTAGCTTCCACCTTGTTAGAATATGAAAACCAGAGAAAGGAAATGCCTTTGTAAACATTTTACACTATCCCTGTCTTCACTAGAGGGAGAGAGAGCAAAATCTGTGCTTTTAAAAATACCACTTGAATCTTTGAATTTCTTCAAAAACATTAATGAGTTCCTCCGCAGATCTTTATGCTGGTAGTCATCACCTCTAGTTTATACCTGAGAAAGTGAAGCTAGAGAGATTTGCATATTCATGTCTGAGCTGGTCACCTCAGCTTTGTCCTCTTAGCCTTTTTCCTCCTTTCATTCCCAATTTGACTACAACCCTAAATTATGGTGACAATGACTTTCTTCAATGTTTATCAGGCAGACAACCATCAAGGTTCCGTTGTGCCATCTAATTGCATCTTATAACCTAAGAGTGCTGTTTAAATTTATAGTACTGTGTGTGAGTAAAGTTAGCACAAAGTGATTTAAAGTTTGGGTTAAGGAACAAGCTAAATTCCTGAACTCCAAGCATGTGCTTATATGAAATAGTCCTTTATTCTTTTATCTCAGGGAGATGTGTCAAGGATGAAGGTACTATTAGTAAAGTTGTCAAAAAAAAATCCAGTCCCATGTAACTAACTTTTAAAGAGGAGATTACCTTCTATTCTGATGACATTACCTATGGTGTTGCTGCACATGCTTACAGGTTCTTAGCACCCAGCTGCTGTTCAGTGTTTTGAGGAAATACTGCATTGTTAGTATTGCAATGCCATTCATTCTTCCAGTGACCATGTGCCTATGTCTGAAGCAGAAATATTTTCAGCGAGACAGAGCTATGCTTTGGGAATCAGGCAGCAGTGTTCTAGCTCTGGTGCCTGAGCTAGGTGGGTTTATCTGTTTGCTGTTTAATTGCCTCTCTTCAGGAATAAGAGCACACAATACAAATATTACTACTTATATCCGTTAAAATAAAAGTGCTGCTGGACTGGTTTAGCCCTAAAGGGGAAACCAAGCTTCAATCCCTCCAAAATGTGTTATTATTTTGTAGGGGCAACATTACATCCAATAATGTTAGAAAATGTATGACCCATGAGGAAATAAAAAGCAAAGCTGATAAGTTAACCTATATTTTCGATTATGTTAATGAGTTTCAACAACAAAAAGGAACAACCCCAGAGGAGCTCTGTCTGCATCACTCCAAGACTCTCTTTAATTGTTCCTTGCCTCAGGCACCTACTCCCTGGACACAATAACCTGGGTCAGCAATGTTTTGGCTTCCACAACAGCTGATGAAGCCATATAAACATATAGCCATGCCTTAGCATGAGAGAATTTATGCAGCTCTGGGTGTGGACCTGCCTGCTCTGGGCTGGGTGGGCAGCAGGAAGCAGAGGGCAACGTCATTGCTCCTGAGGGAAAGCAGCCACACGCTGTTCTTGCTCTGACAAGCAGGCAGCTTCACCAACCCTTAGCCTTTTGTTCTGAATCAAGAAGCTTTCCTTGCATTTCACAAATGTTGGTGTTTATTTCGAGCCTTACAGACAAGGATGGTATGAATTTATTTTCTCCCACAAAGCTTCTCACCCTTATAGCTGCAGAAAAAAGCTGAAGAATTTGACGTAGTTAAAACTTAAATGCCAAAAGACAAAAGGGCAATAAAACAAACCCAAATGCATGTATTTGAATCTCAAGGTTTTTAGGACAGTCACATCATTTTCGGGAAGCTTAACCCAGCGAAAGGGAGGACATTTGCATGTTTGGGGTTGGGGGTCACAAGCAAATGGTCTACAGCAGAACAGCACAGGCATGGTAATGCTCCTCTCCACCCCAGGGCTCCCACAGCAGACACCGACCACACACAGCCTAGACACTGCTCGTCAGGGCCAACAAACAACAGCCCAACAGCAAGCCTGCCCTCTGCCTTCGGCTGCTGGACCACAGACAGAGGAGCAAGAAGGAACCGCTTCCTACTGTCACCTTCCCCTGGATGCCTACAGAAATGGGAACAAGGCCTGGGGAGCCAGCACACACTCCCAAAGCCAGATAAGCTTCCCAATAACGTAGCAAACAGGGAAAGTCTTGACTAATGCACTGTGTTCATTCACAGCACTATTAAACCTAAAAGCCATCTGAAGTCACAGAATCACAGAATCACAG
>NW_010135158.1:0-12407 GCF_000699245.1 Pterocles gutturalis
GCAGCGCGGCGCCGGGCCCGGCCCGGCCTGGCAGCACGGGGGGCGGCGTCCGTCCGGGCTAGTGCCGGTGGTGAGGAAAGGCTTGTGAGCCAGAAGAGGTGTGAGGTTTGACGCACGCAGTTAGCAATATGCTGTTGCGCGAAGAGTTCCTTGTCGGTAGAAGCTGCCGGTTAGTTTTACTGAGAGGTCTTGATGGTGGTAGAAGTTACGCAGCAATTTATTTGTGGTTGACTTCCCGAGATCCCATCTGAAAGAGAACAGGCTCGGGCTTTGTTGCACTGTGTGAGGTGGTACCAAAATGAAGGCCCATGAACTCTTCAGCTCTTGCTTCTTTCCAGGTATCACAACTGTGCCCGAGGCCGGTGGTGGTGTCAGCACTGACCAAAGGAGCTGCAGTCAGCAGCAGGAGCCGCATAGCCCCTGGTTGTGCGCACTGAGGGGAAAGGCTGCTGGCCTTGGTTTCTGCTGTCACTGTCCATCCACCGTCTGCTTTTTGGTCACTCAGAATTACCATTGCTTTGCAAAGGTAAGGATCAAGTTGATATGAGTTGATACTCAGAGCTGTGTTTGGTCATCTAAGCAACACTGGAGTCTGCTTGCCCTCCATGCAGACTGACAGGCTCACTGTCATGAAGCGAATAAGGGTGGAGGTAGGAGATTGTTGCAATCTTTAGTTGGAAATTCACCTGTTAAAAGACAACTATGACCTGTTTCAAAAGGATGGTAAAATATCATCCATGTGTCAATAACATTTAGTTGGGCCAGAATATATGTATTTATTCGATACAAATAAAGAAGTTCACTTGACTTGTTACACAGGACTTAGGAAAGGTTGCTATAGCTGCAGTTAATCCAGGACAGTAACCGGGCTTCTAAAGCTGTGAAGTTTGTCTTCTTTAAGGTTATTTACTTCAAAGAATTGGGCCTTGAGAATTGAAAACATGCCTTTGAGCCACCCCCTGTCATTTTCGAAAATCAGTGTTACTTAATCAGAGGGATAAAGCTATACTGCTTATGAGCAGGGGCTCAGATCGAGCCATTTTGATTGTCATTTAGGAAAACTAGCTACTGCATTCCTCTCCATGTGGTTGCTCAGCAGCTCTTCCACAGCCTTCCTTCTGGAGAAATGAAAGTCTAAAAATAATTTCCTATTTGTTCTTGTAGAGCACCATGAAGGGCAAATGGAGGGGGGAGGAGCAGGCAGACTATCACCTTGCATTTATTATGTTTTACTATTTAAATAGGACTATAGCTTGTGAATAGCAGCCTGTTCCAGTCGTGCCTGCAGTAGTGCCCACAGTACGCTAAAGACTTTTCCAGCAGAAAGGAGTAAAGAATTCTTGTCCTGGAAATTTTGTTCACAGTCAAAGAACATTTTATTTTATGAGAACAGATTTTGAAAGATGGTACCCAATTATGTCAATAGAAACAGGGAGACAGCACTATTCTAAGAGACACAGGGTAAGGTAAAAATACATTAAAAGCAGAACTAGATTCACTGTACTGCCATAATGTTGCCTTGAAGCTGAAGGCAGACGTGTTTCCCCTATACAGTTGTCATTTGCAATGGTTCCCAGCCTCAAGGACTAGTGAAGGCTTTCCTGAGCAGAGTTCAGACCAATAGCCTTGTATCTGTTGTACAAACATGCACAGTCAAGGTTAAAGCTGAGAAAATTTTAGAAGTACAATTTTCTTTTACACCATCAGTGTTTGATTTTACTTTTTCAGCATGAGAAGTGAAAACAAAACTTAATTCCTCTTCACTTTTTCTTCAGTTTCCCACATCTACATTGCTAAGGCATGTTTACACCTAGATAAAAAGTTTTATTTCCAGTGACCTCTTCTGCCAATCTCCGGCTTGCTGAAACACACCAAACGCGCTCTGGTTTGCTGAAGGGGGAGCATTGCCGATAGCCAGTGCTACTGTCCTGTATGTGAGCTCCCAATTTATTACCAAGGATTACATCATCTCAGTTTTGTTTTTACATTTTACTGACCTTCAGGTTTTGTCTGTTTTCCACTACATGGTATTTTGAACCTGCTGCTTCTCACGCTTGCAGTAGGGTTCTCTGCAATGCTGCCTCACTCGTCCACAATCATTCTCTAACCTGAAGGTCAGTTTACATTTTTACTAACCACCAGTTCTTTATTCAGTGTTTTCTTGAAACATAATGGTTGTGAAAAGTGGTTATATAGCTATCATTGTAACATAACAAAATAAAAGCTTTTTGGGTTTTTTGCTGTCTTACAGAGTGTTTTTTTTAAAAATGAAATCTAAAATTTTTTGGCAACAAGAGACATAAAGATGCTTGCTATAGTGGGTCATTCTGTTCTTTGACCTGTGTCTCTCTGTATTAATGCCTAAAACTCCATGGTACGTGTTTTATTTTGATAATTTAGTACTACAATGCATTTTGTAATACTGTGCATTCAGTTCCTGCCATTGCACTGACATTCAAGCATGAATCAGGACTCTTGGATGAAAGCAAAGTTTTCCGTATTCTCTTGTTCCCTGTTTTTTTTCACAGTGGTTTAGTTATAACAACACAACTTTAAAGTCAAAGTAGTACATGGAAAGCACATTTAGTTACAGAGGGAAAGTATATTGAATGCAGATTATTATTTACATATATAGCCTAATAAGAAAAAAAAAATGGAACAAAGCTACTAAATAACTACCTAAATAACATAAAACATTGCTTGGTAACCTGATCACTGCTGCACACAGAAATACAAATATTGATACTTGGTGATAGGTAAAATAAATTGATTTAGCACAACTGTATAAATCTTGACTAAGCCTCCCTTATGCCCAGAAAAGCAATGTTAGCATGGATGAAAATAGAAGCAGTGTAAATGGAGAATAGCTCAGCAATTTTCTGCACTCAGCTGTTACTTTTAATAGGGTCACTCAATCATAATCTAATCTGAGGGAAAAAAAACTTGAAGGTCCTTCACTTTAATTAATTTTACATTTGGAATTACCCTGGAAAGCCCATTCGCATCAGGTTGCAGGTTCTCACAACGTACAGCACTGAGATTGAAAAGGGAAATGGGAGCCACTTTTTTAGCTTTGCTTATGGCTTTTATTTGAAAGTATGGTCTGAAAGGATGGGGATCTGGGGCTTGGGGTGTGGGGGGGGTCTTTTTCCTTTTTCTGTGTTTTTGATGCAGTACTGTTGCAACTTAGAAAGCACAGTGTGTAGGTGCAGACATTGAG
The DNA here is from genome assembly GCF_000699245.1 of Pterocles gutturalis. Lineage (NCBI taxonomy): Eukaryota > Metazoa > Chordata > Aves > Pterocliformes > Pteroclidae > Pterocles > Pterocles gutturalis. The sequence goes on from NW_010135158.1 coordinate 3,221, forward strand.
AGACTGCCTGCGTGGTTAGTAGATGTTTCTTCAGAGCATTATTCAAAATGCTTCAGTGCAGGGCACCTGCCATGATTCATTTTCTAGAGGAACAACCTCACTCTTAATTAAGTATAATGGAGGAGTGTGTCCTCTAAACTTAAGATCTAAATTAGGTACCTAAAATAGAGGAGCGTGAAAGTACTTGTGGATGTTCAGTAAGGCATCTAGTATTATTAAAAATACTAATAAAACATTTGAAATGAGACAGAAAAATAGCTGCATGTGTATTTGTACTAATATGTGATTTTATACATAACAATGAAAAGGTGCAGACAGCGTGTACAATGAAGCAGGAATACAGACAAGAAGGAATCACACCTAGTTCTAAATTGCTTTGATTTTCTTACATTGTGCATGTAGATGAGGTGTAACAGATAGTTTCATTTTCCCTGAATGAGCACATCAGTGGCAGTGTATAACTAAAGTGAAAAAGGAACAGGTTTTAGGGAAAAAACAGAGCAGCCAATGTTGGCTTTTCAAGCTAAATTACTTGTCTTTCTTGCAAGCTGGAAATTAATTGTCTCTGTAAAGTGACTTGATACTTGAGAGTGAGATCCATTAGCTACCAGTTCTCTAAGTTGCTTTATAAAGGTGGTTTCAATTTCACACCACTCACCAGGAGCTTTTGTCTCTTCTAATATTCACATATTTGTTTTTTATTAATGGCAGAATTTTACTGATTATGTTATCCAGTTAGCAGACTTGTGTTTCCAATCTTGGCTTTTAGCTTTTTTTAAAACCTTTTTTTATCTTCTTTTAGCACTGATACTGCTTAAGACAAGTGTGTTGATGTTATGGATTATTAATAAACATGTAGCACACACAGCGCGTTCCTTTTCTGGCACCATGCCTGTTCAATAGGTTTTGCAGGCAGCTGTTTCCTTAGATTGTCTATTTTCTTTCTGCTCGGTGCAGCTTTGAGATTAGAATGCTAAGATATATGATGTTTTTACAGCTTTTTCTCTTCAGAAATTATCCTTACTAAACCCAGTCTACTTGGGTATGCTTTCAAGTTTGCTTACATGGCATTTGGTACCTGGTTCCAACATGTGTTGAAAAATGTCCCTATGTGTCCCTTGTGCCTCAGAGCATAGGACAGATTTAATCTTTGCATTCATGTCAACCTCATTTATTTGTGCTTATACTCTTGCAACTTGAAAATGGAGACAGCTGCATTAGATTAATGTAGAGGACAAGTGCCTGGCATACACAAGGGACTTCTTAAAATCCTACTTCCCAAACATGAAAGGTAGAAACAACCAAATTTTCTGCCCATTCTCTGCAGATCACAAATGAGAATGCTGAAACAATTACAGGAACATAAATGTGCTGAGCAAGACCTCTTGCATGGGTAATTGGCAGCAGTTGCCACAGAGCTACAACCATGTAATACTATAAGATCAGAGCCTAAGGAAGGCCTTAGGTACTTGAAACAGAAATTGGGCAGATATATAGTAAAGAAAAAATACAGAATGTTCTCTTTTGGGACAGGGCACACAGTTTATCCTGACAGGGCATGAAATAAAGGTATTTATTTCTATGGGGCTAGATATAAACAAAGATAGCAGAAATAGAGAATTGACCAGCAGTGGAGATTCCTAAAAATTGAGATATTTGTATCTAATTATAACTCCAAGTCTTTGAATGCTCGTATGTCTCCTTTTGCCAGAGCTTTAAAAAGTTTTCTTATGTTTTTAGAGTAGCTCCACAGAACAGACATTCACCAACTCAGTTAAATTTTAACTATGCATTCAGACAAACTGCGACCGAACTGCAACATCATTGAATATTTTTCTTACAGTGAATGTGCCCTGTTCAGCTATTTATAAATGTTGTTAAAATAATTTATTTTCTTCATGATCAAGCTTCTAGACAAAACTTTGTATGAAGCAGCACTCTCCTTCCATCTTTGTATCCTTTTCCAGAACTCCAGAGCCAACATTATTGTTAACTGTATCTTAGAGGATCTTTGCTGTGGCAACTGAGAAGGCGAACTCTTTTATAGTAAAGGGGTGTCAGTGAAAGCTGCACAAACAGCACAGAAACTAGGCAGAACACTACTGATGTGATTGGAATTTGATATAAGATAGTTGATATGAAATTCTAGTAGAAAATAGATTTTCCAATGTTATCAGAGTGCCTTTATGTGTGGTAAAAAGCTATTTGGGCCACTGCTAAGGAAGTAGTAAAACAATCCTGTCAAATGTATGCTACCTAGAAGAGTGAAATAGAACTAGGTATTAGTCCAGAGGAGGAAACATTTTGGAACAAAGAATTACTAACTTAATAAAAACAATATCTAAATGCAGAAAGTGGAGTTTCTGTCCAAACAAGCACTTGTTGAAATAAATGGGCGATTCATCTGAATAACATTTTGTTCAATTTTTTTGAATTAAAGTAATAAAGGACATTTCAGTAGAAATCTCAATGAAATCTCAATGTCATCATTACAATCAGAAGATGAAAACTATTTTAATGCTTCTGTCCTGATGTAATGTGATTTCTAGTGGAAAGAACTTACCAAGAAACTCTGCACTGTTTAAAGGCAATAGAGTAATCATGAAATCCTGGTCTCTCTTAGGAGCTAAGAGAAACCTGGTCTTTTATGCTCAGTTATAAGATGTTGTAGAAAAATCAACAGCACTTCATGGACTGTTTTTGTCAGATGTGATTATTTATTACTGTTCATCAGCAAGCCAGGAGTTCAGATGTATGTTACATTTCTAAATGGCATAATTACATTTCCCTTCTGTTCATATAATTTCTTTTTCTCTTTTTCTTTTTTTAGGTGGTTTATGTATAAACACAATAACTGAGCTTACAGTGGATGTACTGTAGATAATGTGTGATGTTTGAGATATTGTTTACCTTTATGCTAAAAGCTGCGTCATTTTTGAAGAAAAATGATTGCATAGTTGCTGCTTAAAAAATATGATGCATTATGCACAAATCAATCCAAAGATAAATTTTAAGCTGTTATGATGTAAAACTTGTTTATGTTCATTGTTTTTCCTTTTTAGTCATTTATGATGAACAGTATGTTATGCAAAGATCTACTGAATATATTTCATTCTTTCTAAGAAATGCCTCAAATTCATTTTAACACTATATGGGGAAAACACTGGGAGCTTTTTTGATCTTCTGTTCAGTTTCATTAGACTAGGTTATCTTTTACATTTTAGCCTTAACTATATTTTCCTGCATTCTTTAGTCTCTATATGCAGTTAAGACAGTCTGATAAGCTAAGTAAGCATTTTCAGTGAAAGGTTATGCTGTCATATATAAGAACTCTTCTGATGTCAAAGAACCTGAATGACCCTATGACCTGAATTTTCAGAAGAGAGCAAAAGGTTAAATAATCACAGCCTTTATATCTCATGGATACAAGAACAGATGAATTGGCATCTAAATAAGCTAATGACTCTTAAGTTTTCTTAAAATAGTTTCATCATAACCTTTTTTCTACTTAAACACCCCCATGTAAGTCATATGTCTATGTAAGAAAGCAAGATCCTTAAGATCAAGAACAATGAACCTAGCAATCAGTATATGAAAATAAAATAAAAATCTGTACTAAGGGTCTAGTATTTTATGTGCCTAGGCACAGACAGAATACAGTTATTGTCATTGTCTTTGCAGATTCTCAAAATTAGGATCTCATCTAGGAATCGGTTTTTGTAATTTGTGAAATCAATTAAAAATTATCTACAAAAATTAACCTGTCTTTAGAGTCATCGTTAACATTTTCTTTCTAGATAGTACCTTTATGTGTATGTTACTTTACCTCTGGAAGGTGAAACTTTATTACAGTTGCCTTATGCCCTGTGAAGTATGCGTTATCTGCTAAGCAGAATACAATATACTGTGTCTTCTTAGCTGTAGCAGCAGCTGGCAAAAAATGGTTTCTGTATCTAAGCACCTCAATAAAGTGTAAGACTTAAAACTTAAACAAGGTTTCCACTAGTCCAGAATGTTAGACTAATATTGTCCACAGTCTTCTATTTCAGAAATTGCCCTTACCTTCCAGAAATTTTGAAGCATTTGTGCTGTCTCAACAGTATACCTAGAAAAAAGTTAAGGATATGGTTTCCTTCTTTACTTAAGTCTCTCAAACATGCCATTTTCCTGTGGTATATGCAGTCTACCAATACATGAAAGAAGTAAAACTATGAACAAGAATGGGATGTTTCCATGCTGTGAAACAGTATTTTAAAACTGCATAGTGAAAGAAATTCCCAAGGTGTTCAGAAGAGCTGGTAGACTGTGAAGACTGGAATACGTATTTAGTGCAGTTAGATATATTGGGATAGCTTTTGGTGTTATTCTTAATCTGTGTACTAGTCAGACTCTAATTATGACCTCAATATTGACATTTCTTGCAACAGAGATATGGAGTATTCTTGACATCTTGCGTCTCCCTCATCCTGCACCCTCTGCTAGTGAAGCTTAAAGGAGGCATACCGTGCTGCTTTGGATTCATGCATCTTGGTCAGAACAGGACTAAAACTGCCAATCCTTCCAGTAGCCACTGCACAGAAACGTAGAATACCATATCTTCTTTAACTACAGAATAAAGTTTTTGTTATTTTCTTTGTAGTTTGATATCACCATAGCATCTGGTTCCTCAGTGACTATATGAGCCTTGTCAGTATAGCTTCAGTTGAGCTACACAGTGTAGGATGGGGTGGGAAGAAGATGGAAACTGAGGACATGTCACTGCTTACAAGGATTTGCTTTGACCCTGGAATTAGATTTTTAGTACAATTTCTACTCAACTAGTAGCCCTTTGGCCTAGAAAATGTGGAGTAGGAATTTGACCCAGCAGAAATTCACTTCCATGTGTATGTCTGCGTTATACTCAAGACACTTCATAATAACAGAATTCAGCTAAAGGGAATGCCATTTACAAAAATCACGATTTTTTTTTTCATTACATAAATTAGATTCTGCTGGACTAAAAATATTTTTTAAAGAAGTGTTTTAATGACTCTTAATATGTTAAACCTATTGCATTTCTTAATATAAACTCACTGAGACAAATTAATGTATGACCATATTTCCCAGTGGTTGCCTGTGTTCCAGTTTTTCAGAGTTCATTAGGAAGACATTTTTTCACTGTGAGGGTGGTAAGGCACTGGAGCAGGTTGCCCAGGGAAGTTGTGAATGCCCCATCCCTGGAGGTGTTCAAGGCCAGGCTGGATGAGGCTTTGAGCAACCTGGTCTAATGGAGGGTGTCCCTGCTCATGGCAGGGGGGGTTGGAACTTGATGATCTCTAAGATCCTTTCCAACCCAAACCATTCTGTGATTCTATGAAATGTTTTAAGCATGATTTTTCAGAGGTGGTGAGAGCCTACTGCCTCTACTGACCCTAGTTACAACTGCAAGTAGTCATGAAAACCCACTGTGTCTTACATTAGATATGTAAGAACAAGACTAATGAATGTGTCTGGAAATTTTGGCAATGTCTTAGTGCCACAGATGTTAGATCAAATATTGTGAACATCTGAAATAAATAACCGCAGTGTATAGACTATTGAGCAGAACTGTAATGTTAAAAAGTGAAAGTGTATTCAGTATTTATATTCCTTTCTCCACCCTTTTAACAGAACATAGTTGTGCTCTAATAAAATCTTCCTTGCTCATATTCTTGTTTTCCTTTTACTCAATCCTGTGTTGACTCATCATAATCCTGTGTTTAAAGCGTCAGTCTGTTGCCATGGAAATGACTGATACGACAGATTCAGTTAGAACTTCATGACAGATCAAATATGAAAAGAAAATGGAGCTAGAGAAGAAGAAAACCATTGTTCAAATAGCAAAGCTTAGGTAACAAGCTAAAAGGAAAAAGTACGCAGGGATATACAAAGAGTAAGGCGATTTATTATTTGAGTCTGCTGGAGGAAAATTCTCCTTTAAAATTTTCTCTTTCGATACAGAGTGATGTTTTTAGAGTACTATGTAAGAAACATATACAAATGTATCGTAAACCCAAGCTTTCTAAACTTTTACACCATGAACTATTGCATATACCAAAACAGAAGTGCACAAAATAGCCACAATAGTGAACAAGAAGTGAAAATAGGTGAGTTTTCTTAATAAAAATTAATAAGAAAATAAATAAATTTTAATTAAAAGATGGTACTTATACTATTTATTCATTACTGGGAAAATTAATTGAAGTTCCATTTAAAGATTTATTCAAATTAATTTTGGCATATTCACAAAGTGACGTTTCTCTGAGATGAGATTTTGCATCTTTTTTGTTATTTTTACTGTATCTAAGGCTTCAATTTCATGGTCTGTCTGAAAACTTCTTGCTGGCTGTATTATGTGGTCTGTCAGACTTGTCAGATACAGTATGTCTTGGAGAAAAAACGCACTTACAAGATGCTCAGTGGCACCAAGTGAGCTACTTTTCCATTCCCAGCATAGAATGCAACCATTACACTGTTATTAATAGAAAACTAGGAACAAAGGAAGAAACAGATCAATAATAACAATTTGAAGACAGAGCAATTTTTGGAAAAAGAAGATATAAAGAGGTGCTGCAACCTTCCAAGTAAATTTGTAAAAATCCCAATAAGTGGCGAAGGAATTTCTTTCATAATTGTAGGACTAAGGAGCCTTATGAATAGGATAAATTTTTTTAAATATATTGTTTTCCTCAGTATTTCCTTATTGGCTAGCTTAGATTGTTTGCTGCTTACATTGCTTTTTGGATATCCCATTCTTAAATGTTCACCTTTTCTTATGGACATGTACATTCCAGAACCTATGGAATCTAGCAGGTCAACTAAGTGTTCTAAAAGTTGGGTGCTGAAATGCTCTGTATCATGATACCCAGCTCACTTTTTGAAGAATTTAGCAGTAAAGTTCACTTTTTATGTCTGTTAAAACTGACAAGTACACTGTACAGAGTAACAGAGGCCACACTGCTTATATTAAAGATGCATCATACAGGTGGACCTCATAAAAAATGCAGGTGAAGCATTCTGTAGACACTTTCTATTCGGTCCACTTTCAAATAGAGGGACAGATAGGCCCAGATCTTGCCTAAACATGGAGCTAGGAGGTAGTTGGAATGTGCAAGCAGACCTGAATAGGTGGAGAACTAACATTTGCATATGACCTGGGAGACCCAGGGAAAAGGAATAGATATCCTCTTGTCCTCTGTTCTACCTTCTGGGTTAGATTATTGTACAACATAAACGTATAAATCACTTACTGTTATTCATTTTGAGCAGTATTTGAATACTTACCCTGTATTAGCAACAGCTGCACATCTGAGACGCCAATCCAAAACCCATTGGAATCAATGGGGATGTCACACTGACTTCAAAAAAGAAGTAAATTAAGCCAAAGGAAAAGCTTTTTCTGGTTAAATAAAAAAAAAAAAAAAGAAAAAAAAGGGGTCTTGGCAATGTTATAAAGTTGGGTACACTGAGGTTGGTTATAGCTTACATATTCCACCTTAATAATAAGAAAGAGTTTATGCTACCTAAGGTTAGCTTATTAGTATCTAATTGGAAAGCAGGCATAAACTTCTTTCAATCAGCACTTCATTAAATGTACGAGCATTCCCACACACACTTGTATGTGGGATGCAGAATAGATTAGAGACATTTAACTACTTGGAGGCTGGCTTTGGCACAGGGCTATTCATCCAGACCCACTGGTTTGTTTTTTTTTTTTCCCATATGTGAAGGGCAAAAGCAGAAAACTGTTTCATATTGTAGTCAGATGCTGCCTACGTTTGTCCACCTGCCTACGTCATAAAATGGTTTACAGTTGTAATAAATGTAGCTGTTCAAACTAAGATCTGTCATGCTGAATGCCTGCCTCTGGTTTTGGCTGCATTTAAACTAGAACACCCCAGTCATTTTTAAGATGATTGCCCTTGGAGGAAATTAGTTGTCTTGAAAGATATGCCAGCTAGTCTTATGTGTCACTTCCGTGCCTTGTTACAGAGAACTACACTTTGCCAGTGACATCACTGGAATGCCAAGCATGTGCCTTTTGCTAGCTTTTCACCTTTCTGTCAAAAGTTATGCAGACTGGCCAAGTTGCAGTATTTCCATCTTGGAGGACCTACACTTTAGAAATGAGCCATGTGAACAGACAGGTATGTTCCAGCTAAAAGTGGTGCTGTATGGTAATATTGAAGCAGTGTCAGAGCAGGAGTTAAATCCATGCAGATATCTGGTTTGCTTTTTTTTTTTTTTTTTTTTTTAAACTCTGTTTGAAAACACTTTTAAAGCTACATTTTGTATATAGTGACTATAACAACCAAAACAGAGTATATTCATGTAGCGGTGCAAGATTCTAAAAAACAATATGAATGAAGTTGTCTGACCTCTTAGTGTGGTGGCATAGCTATCTGTATGAGAGACATCAAGGATGGAGAGAAGAGAAATAGGACACTCACTCAGACTCTCTCTTTGTGTTGTCCAAACCCACCTTATAAAATTTTTCAAGCAATAAGGTGCAAGATCAATTAATTCTTTACAATACCAGCCTTGTCAGTCATAAAAAACTTGTAAAATTTCCTGAGGAATTTGTAAGTGACCTTGTTGTCTTCCTTAATTTACCTCTCTAAGAGAACCTTGGGCACAAGGATCATAGATACCAGGGTTTCCGTGAGGTCAAATGGAAAGAATTAAATGCCGTCTGATCTCAACAACTCTAATACTGTTGGTACAAAGGAGTGGATACTTTTTCTCCCAGGAAAATTCTAAAAGAGATTGTAAGACCTGCAATTTTTCCTCCTAATAAGTACAAAAAATACGGGAAAGGTCTGTTTACAGGAAGAACTTCTATAGGTATGTCAGAGATAAAAGGAGGACTAGGGAAAATGTGGGCCCCCTCTGGAAGAAACCAGGAGACCTGGTGACCCAGGATATAGAGAAGGCTGAGGAACTTAATGAGTTCTTTACCTCAGTCTTCACTGGCAAGAGCTCAAGCCACACTGCCCAATTTGCAGAAGGCAAAGGCAGTGACTGGGAGAAGGAAGAACTGCCAGCTGGAGAAGATCAGGTTCGAGACCATCTAAAGAACCTGAAGGTGCACAAGTCCATGGGACCTGATGAGATACATCTGTGCCTCCTGAGGGAACTCGCGGATGAAGTTACCAAACCACTATCCATC
>NW_010135159.1:0-5827 GCF_000699245.1 Pterocles gutturalis
CTCTGCATGACCTGACAAGATCCCTGTAAAATTAAATTAAACATTTGTTTTCTGGAGTTAAAATGCCTGTCTCAGAAATTTGTGTGATTTATTCCCTTTTTGCATATGTTTGCTCTACCAAATTTTTTTGGTGTCAAGAAAATACATGAAACAGCAAAAGCGGCTTTTAAAATCAGAATAAAGCCTCAAAAGATCAACATCTCTGTTCATCCAAACCTTTCGTACTCCATGGTGCAAAGCGCTGGCTCTTTTATTAATGATGGTTTCATCATAGTTTCTCAAGGAGAGCTGAAGCAATCGATCACTCCTTCACATCAGTAGAGTGCCCTTCATCTTTACTTTTCACAGTGCCATAGCGAGTATTAACCCACATTAAATGCTAAAACCAAGACAGCAAATGTTGGAAGGATAATAGGCTAAATTAATCTGTGGTACAATTTATCTCCTGTCCACTTGTCTGTGTCTTTCCTACATACGTGCGTGCGTGTAAGACATATTCTTGCACACTCGTGCACCCATGCTCACTCATCCAGTCAATCCAAATTGCTTCATTAGTTAGGACTGGTGCATAGAATGAGGGGGTTGTTTTGCCGTGTTGTTGATAACATGGCAGCATTTCATATTATTTAAAAAAAATCCAGCAATGACAGAAGACCTGACATAGCGTGAAGGAATGTTCTTAACATCACCCATATCCCTAAAACTGTATGGGACTGCTAGTTAGACACAGGGATGTAGCCACTGGAATTAATTTTGAAATAAAATAGATAGGAATTTCTATTAGGAAGAAATATTTTAGTGTGAGGGTGGTGAGGCACTGGCCCAGGTTGCCCAGAGAAGCTGTGGATGCCCCATCCCTGGAGGTGTTCAAGGCCAGGCTGGATGAGTCTTTGAGCAACCTGGGCTAGTGGGAGGTGTCCCTGGCCACGGCAGGGGATTGGAACTGGATGATCTCTAAGGTCCCTTCCAACCCAAACCATTCTATGATTCTATGATTCTATGATAGGACAGCCATCTCTTGCAGTGACATGGAGAGCCTTTGCATGTCCCTAGCTCAGCCCCATGCTCTGTAAGCTCTTGCTATAGTGTTTTATGGCTGGGAAATTCCTGAATAGGGAGTCACTGGCGTCTTTTGTTTCTGTTTCTACTCTGAAATGTAGGAGCCAATTTCTGTAGGAGTATAAATTATGAGAAAATGTATTTAAACAGTTACATCAGTTGGGTTTTTTTATATGCATGAAGTCCTTGGGATTTTATATATTGTTTATTGCATTTTGTGTTTGTAGCTTCCAACCTGTGTTCTGCAACAGACAAGTTGTAAGAGGAAGTTTGCATATGTTGGAGTCCACATACATAATGTTTCCAAAAAGATGTAAAGGTTAAAAATTTAAGACAGCATCCACATGTCAGCAAGCTTCAGGAAAGAGGGGCAGTTTCTAACACTCTTTTACGGTAAACAAAATGTTTTCTGTGTGAAAGTTACTTGAAGAAAGGCGTAATACCAACTATTTGTAGATTGTACATCGCTTAGTTGCTTTCTAGAGTTGTTATGGGCACCTTTGGCAATGCCGCTGAGAATTGCTGCAGGGATACATCCCAGTAACCTTTCCGTGACAGATGTTAAGCCGTGGTCCACTTGTTAATTCTGTAATGCATAACAGAATTAAAAAGCACAGGCAAAGTAATCAGAATAGTCATGGTTTGATGCCACTTATCTTAGGGTGCTAAAAGGATTATGGGGGCAATGCTGGAAATGCTGGTGAATGTTAAGAGCTCACAGAGGGCAGCTGAGGTCCTCAGGCTGGAAAAGGAGGGACCTTCGTGCTTTTTGCAGAAATGTGATGCAGGAAGATGGTCTACTTCAATACGACCTAAGTTGGAAGAACAATTAAAAAGAAGTGAGCAGTTTATCAGCACCTGGAGGGGAAAAAAAAAATAAATTACTATCATGATCAGTAGGCACCAGGGTTCATCAAAATGAAATTATGGCAAATTAAATTAATTTCTGTCACTGATAAGCTAAGAGGCTTACTGGATAATGAGAGAGAGGGAGGTGTAATATAGCTCAGCGCTAGCAAGGCATTTACAAAGGATCCAAGGGTTTCTTGTATTAGGAAATAAAGTGAAACTTGTAGAATTAAAACTAACTTGGGAGCAGTATGGGTGGGAGAAGGAAAAATAACTTGAGAGGTGACTAATGGCAGTGAAATTGCTAAGCTGCTTCTGGTGGGGTCCTGTTTTGAGTGCTCTCTGAGCTGTCAGTAATGACTTGACAGATGGAGTCTGAGGTGATGCTGAGCTAATCTGTAGGTGACACAGGGTTAAGAGGGGATCTTATGTACTGTCCTGGAGATAATTCAGTTGAAAAAAACCCACAAGCCTGAATTTCTGGTAGCAGCTCAACGAGTAACTAGGTGCTGACAAAGACTGGTCGAATTTTGTAGGGGAGTAAGCAGCCTCCTTGTTTTAGTAATACCTGCTTCTTACTTTTTTATTATTTATTTTTAGGAAACAATGCTAAAAAAAAAAAAAAAAAGGTTCTTGATAGTTTCTAAAAATACCGTGGGAAGTTTTGCTAGAGTTTGCGTTGTATATTGCCCTAGTTGCATTTTGGTGATGAAATTTGTGAGGACTGCTATCTGACTACAATTCATGTTTTAATCCAGAACTGCTGAACAAGGTAACTGTTAGCCTATAGCCATGCTCATCTCTAGACATGACACAGCACCAGTGCCAGGCAGATTTAAAATACCTCTCCTTCTCTTCCCACACAACCACAGGCTATACCCTAAGCTCCCTAAAGAAAAAATAGTGCCATATCTCCTAATACTTTCAAGTGACAGGCGAATTGGAAATCTATGATGCTTTTATTATAGAATATTGGGTGGCTTGAAACTTGAAAGTAGTAGTCTGTTTTTCACCTGACTTTTACTCTGCTGGGTGATTTACCCCTGTGCAAAGGGGTTTGCTGACAAACTAGAATTAGAGCTCTTATTTTGCTCTGTTGGGAATGATTTCTTAACGTGCACAATCAGGTCCTAAAGGAGAAAGGGTAAAAAAAAAAAAAAAAAAAAAAGAGTTTTGATTGTCAGTTTGGAACCAGAACAAGTTGATTTAGCCTTTCTTCCTTTGGTGACTTTAATGATATCGTAAAGATACTTTAGAGCTTGGTGAAACAACCTTTCCTCCCAGCTCATCTTTCTGCTTTGTTTACATCTGCAGTAAATGCTTAGAGATAAGAGATTCCCACTGTGTTCATCGTGCAGAAGCAGAACCAGCAGCCCCAGAGGACGAGTTGTAGGGCTGTCTATGGGCAGTAAGTTAGAGCGGTCTAACGCAGCACAAGTTTCGATCCTATAGATAAGTGTTTGCTCATACAATAGTTGAACAGTTGAATCATAGAATCATGGAGTAGTTTGAGTTGGAAGGGACCATGGAGGTCAGCTAGTCCAACCCCCCTGCAGTAAGCGGGGACATCTTCCACTAGATCATGTTGCCCAGAACCCCATCCAACCTGACCTTGAACGTTTCCAGAGACGGGCAATCTATCACCTCCTTGGGCAACCTGTGCCAGCGTTTCACCACCCTAAGCATAAAATATTTCTTCCTTATCTATCTAGTGTAAACCTCTCCTCTTTTAGTTTAAAACCAATGCCCCTTCTCCTATTGCTACAGGCCCTCTTAAAAAGTTTATCCCCTTCTTTCTTATAAGCCCTCTTTAGGTACTGAAAAGCCACAATCAGGTCTCCTTGGAGTCTTCTCCAGGCTGAACAACCACAACTCTCTCATCCTGTCCTCACAGGGGAGGTGTTCCAGGCCTTTGATCATTTTCACTCCAACAGATCCATGTCCTTCCATCATCCTGGATCATCATCAGCCTGGATTGTTAATTTCTGGAAATATCCTTAGTTCTGCTGTAGGATCACCCTGGCTGTCTAAGAGACACCCAAAAGTGGTGGGTTAGCCCTGAAGGGTGGGCTTCTCTGTAGTGCCTTTGGAGGTGCCCCTCTCCACAGACCATGAAGGACTTCTGTTGGCTTTGCTCTGAAGTTAAGCACCTTGATTAGGTGGAGAAAGAGGAATAGCACCAGGGACTAAGTACCCATGTTACTCCATGGCTGTCCCTGTGACCAATGCATAAAGTTTTATACATGAGGAGCAGCTGAGGGAGCTGGGGTTGTTTAGTCTAGAGAAGAGGAGGCTGAGGGGAGACCTTGTCACTCTCTACAACTACCTGAAAGGAGGCTGTAGTGAGGTGGGTGCTGGCCTCTTCTCTAAAGTAACAAGTAATAGGACAAGAGGAAACGGCCTCAAGTTGCACCAAGGGAGGTTTAGGCTGGATATTAGAAAAAAACTTATTCACTGAAAGAGTGATCAGGCATTGGAACAGGCTGTCCAGGGAAGTGGTGGAGTCACCATCCCTGGAGGTGTTCAAGAAACGAGTAGATGTGGTTCTTCGTGAGATGGTTTGGTGGGTTAGGTGGTGTTGGGTTGACGGTTGGACTTGATGATCCTCGAGGTATTTTCCTACCTTAGTGATCCTATTATTCTATGGTTCTATCATAGATACGTATGAATAGTTTGCTGAGGTCTATCATCAGCTCCCACAGACATCCCTTCTTCACAAAATACAGCTCTAAAACACAGAAGAGATTGGCTAAAGTCTTATGGTGCAAACGATTTCCTTATGTATACTTGATGCACCCTTATGTATTTATGTCTCAAACAATGGAATAGATGTAAATGCAGATACTTAACCTATTTCTGCTTAAGCCACAGATCATGCAGCTCAGTGCTCTGTTCTTCATACTACAATTTTTACCTCCTTTTGTCCAAGAAAACTGCTGTAAGCATGCAAAAGACAAGTATGCAGTTTAAGTTTTGCTGAGCTACCTGGCTTAACTGTAGCCAAACCTACTTGACCACCCAGCTCTTAAATGTGTAAAACTACTTCACTGCTATGCAGTTGCACTGTGCCAAAGGGGATACTGAATCTAATGATGTTTAAGCTAGTACAGTAAAGATATCTTTGATCTGTCCCTGAAAAAGCTTATTATTGGGGATCAGATGAAAGTAAAATAAGCCATATCCTGTCTTATAAATGGAAATGCCTTTCTCCTGCTGGAACTAGAAGACAAAACTCTTGGGGATTATTGTGCGTGGCAGCAGGTATTGCGAGACAGAGAGGTCTTTCCCTTGTCAGTCTTTGCTGTTGCATTTGGGGTCTGATTATTTTTTGTTTGCTTTGGTCATTTGTAAAGTGTCTTAAAGAAATGGAGAAAACAGTAGTTAAGCTCCTTCGTTCTGTCCCTGCAGAGAAGGGAAGCAGCTGTCATCACATCTACCTCTTTGCTACGCTCATTTTAAAACTAGATAAATAAATTACAAATATGATTGTTCAAAGGACAATCTGTAAGCAGCTGCATGCTGGGGATTCTGGATTCAGTGGACTGTAGTTCTCTGGTAAACAGCAGCCACAGAAAACTCTTAGGCAGCAGTGTAGCATCTCTTGTATTATTTAGTGCATTGTCTTTGCAATCTTTGTGCATACAGAAATGCAGAGCAAGAGACATTATTCTTCCTAAGAGATGCCCTTTTTATTTTTGCCCTTAGAGTGCTTATTTTCAGGGTAGCACTGCAGACAGATAAGTCTTTTATATTTTAGGTGCTCAGTATCTCAACAGACTGAGTATTTAACTTACTATTGTATGGAAGACTTTTTCAGAAGCAAATTTTATTCATCAGAGACACCCCTTTAATTAACTTGCACACTTCCACGGGAAGAGGAATATAAAGAAAGCTAATAATAATAATAATAATAATAATA
>NW_010135160.1:0-221 GCF_000699245.1 Pterocles gutturalis
GTGATTCTCCCCCTCTACTCTGCTCTCGCTGAGACCCCAACTGGAGTGCTGTGCTCAGATGTGGGGCCCCCAACATAAAAAGGAGCTGGACCTGTTGGAGAGAGTCCAGAGGAGAGCCACGAAATTAATCAGAGGGATGGAGCACCTCCCCTATGAGGACAGGCTGAAAGAGTTGGGGTTGTTCAGCCTGGAGAAGAGAAGGCTCCGAGGAGACTTAATAG
>NW_010135160.1:512-7925 GCF_000699245.1 Pterocles gutturalis
TTTAAGGTCCTTTCCAACCCAAACCATTCTGTGATTCTATACTTCACTCTCCACATCTGCTCCATCTCCTTACCACAAATTTACACTAGAAATGTAAAACTCAAATGCCTCCAAACTGACTACAGGTTATATATTTTATTACGGTACCCACATCATTTTGATTAACAATTAGAAGGGGATGCTTATGACAGAACCAACACCATATAACTTAAGCAGTTAAAATCAAAGATGTGCCAAAAACTCAAGCTATTTAGCTGCTCAAAAAACCTCCACCATTGTTTGGGTTCACCTCTCAAATCAAGTGTGAAATATTTCCCATTAATTTTCTGCAATGTCCTTAAGAACAAGAAATTGCATAAATTAATTATCCTTTGTAAATTTCTTAGATTTGAACAGAAAGGAATTCAATTTAGAGTTTGAAAAAGTGTTTTATATATGTCAAGGTGGCATATTAAAGGAGGACAAAGTATTTTTTTAGGTTGCTTTATTAAACTGCCTCTACCTTGACCCATGAGGTTTTTTTCCATCTTATTTTCTCCCCCCTGTCCTGCTGAGGAGGTGGATAACAGAGCAGCTTGGTGGGCACCTGGTGTCCAAGATTAACCCACCACAATTACCGTTTTATTAGTAGGCACAACGATGTACTCAGGTAAATAAGTGTTAGGCTCTGGAACTAAAGATGTCATTCATAAACAGACATTAAAAGCATATCAGATTTTGAGGCGATTAAAAAAAACAGAAGCAAGCTCAGCAGCACAGTCTCACTTTATTGGGGATGTCTGTAGCAAGGATCAGTAGTGCAAATACAAGCACACGTCTCAAAATATAAATGCTTGGCAGACTGTTGTGTCCCCTTCTACATGCCCTATATAGGCAGAATCTCAAATATGAATAAAATAACTTATACTAATTGCGAATCAAGTTACCAAACTATTAATTTCTACAATGATACACTTAGAACTGTCTCAAAATACCGCTTCTATATATATAGCTTTTCAACTGAAATTTCTGATTCAGAATGAGAACCAACTGAGCTTTACCCCCACTGTCCTTCCTGGTCAATCTGCTCTTACCTCCCTGGCTCACCAAAGCCACATACTATTCCACCTTCAGATCTTGTAAAATCTGAGAAATATCCTTTCCCTGCTTTCAGAGGTCTCAAAAATACCCACCTGACACATAAGGCATCCCAAGCTTCCCTCGCTCCCATTTTTAATGGCATGCTATACTTCCAGGCTGTCAGTTTTGCTTACTATTTATTTTGTAGCGATCATAACCCACATCTACTGATGATTCTCTATAAACAAACAATTTAATCAAAAGAGCAGACTACGGCATCGCCTTTAATGAGTACAAATGATAGAATAAGCCACAGGAAAAGGCACAAAGAAAGCAAAGAGCTAATTAAAAAAACTCAGTGAAGCCTACTGCCCAATTATGACTGTAAAAGATAGACGACTTCTAGGCTTGCCAATACAAAACACCCAACAGCTATAGGTGCTGACAATATGTAGTTACTTTTCAAGAGTTCCCGTTTGGTCTTGACAAACAAGGGTCTGGTCCAAGCAATCCAGGCATCTCACACTGGGCAATGCAACACAGTGTGCCTGGAGATCGACTCCGTGGATGGAGAGCCTCAGCAGCATCTGCTGCAGCGCACCAGACCACCCGGGACTGGCTCCTTCCACAGCCTGCCTGATCCAATGTATGCCCCTTACCTTGCTGTCTTCGAAAGAGTAATTAATAAACTCTACTTTTTGCAAGGACCAGTTCAGAGGCCCCTGCATCAGATACGCTCCTTGCAGTGGGCAAACCAGTTGAGATCTCTTGGAGCAAAGAGACAGAAATAATTCCCTGGCAGGGATAAGAAACACTACACACACACAGCGTTTTCCAGTTTTCAGATGCAAGCTCACTTTGGCTGTTTATCAAAGCCAACATACGAGCTAGGATCTATAACAGCTCACGCTGAGTACTATGCTACTACTCACATAGCTTCTGGTTGTTTTGAACAGCCACCGCAGACACCTCTACCTACAAAATACTGTGTGAATGCATCCTATCGTTCTCAGGCCATTTAGCTTCTCCACAAAGAAGACATCCATCTACGTAGTTAGATGACGATGGCAGAAAAAGCACACTGAAAAAGAAATAGCTTAGCAGACAAAGGTAACAGAATACAACATGTTCTTGGGAAGGATGAAGGGAACTTTAGCGGTGCTGCAGACCCTAACACTGCATGCAGGTAGATTCCAGGAACTTCCTCCAAACTGTCATTATGCACAACACTGCACTTGTGTGGAACGCTGTGCCTGAAGGGCATAAAACCACAGCTGAGCCCGTCCGCTGACAGCAAGCCCTCTGGCTCTGTGAGGAAGGAGATGGGACACAGCAGGGCAGCTAGAGTGGGATTTGAGTCAGCTCCTCTGCTTCTGCTGATCTGTCCAGCATCCCACAGAGGAACGTCTCTCAACACTGCCCTAAAAGCATCCGATCTAACAGGGATTAAGTGAGCTCCAGGTATTTCACCAGACTAGAGCTCGGCTTCCTGATGACCAGTTTACATGCCTGAGAGCAAGAACGAACTCAGCCTGGGAGGACTGTATAACAACGTCCCTTCAGTAGCAGGATGGGTGTAAAATTTCTGCGAGGCATTCAAATATTACAGAACTGACGGTGAGAAACAGATGTGGCTGTGGCCATTTCTGGGAAACACAAGTGTGAACAACCAGCTATTTTTAATTTATCAAGGTCCATTCCAGTCTAAGCTTCTACAGAATCTGTGTCAATCTTTGTGTCCTTTTTTGATCTCTTCCCTCACTCAGTTTATGCTTATGTACTGAAAAAGTCTGAGCACATGATTACCCCATCCAGGCAACATGCCTTTGAAATGGCTTTTTAATCTAGACTCTCCACTCCCTGACAGACTGACTTTTGCAGTATGTCTGTATTTGCTGTCTAGACACTTGAATATGCTAACCTCTAATTTAGCCCTCCTTTACTGACCCATGAGTTTCCTCCCTTCTGTGGGTCTTCTGGCTAAACTGGAAATGCAACACACTCATTCTGCCCTATACCTGCCTGGTGTAACTGCATTCACACAAATCTGACCAGTGAAGTAAGCACATGCTCCTCATTCACAGCAACAATGAATCCTCACACTGAAAAAGTTCTGTAGCGCTCTCCTAATCCTGTCCACTCCTTTGCTGTCTCCAAACTCAAAGAACAGAGAGGTCCTTTCCTGTCAGGATTCAGGGCACATCTACAGAGACAAGCACCTGAGCTGGGTCTGGTGAGCAGAATTAAATCATTCTGTACCCAGTTACTTAGGCAGAAAATGATGGAAGAGTCTGATTGAATATCAAAAGGAGAACAAAACACAGATGTATCCTAACAGCAGCCACACTGCCTCAAATCGAAGGTCCACCTAACCCAATACTGCCCTAGCATGGGGAAAAAAGGCAACAAGAGATGTTTAGGGCAGGGGGCAACATCCCCTCCCAATTCCCAGCTGTCTGATACAAGGCACATTCATACCTACAGCCTGATTGGGTTTTTCTTTCATCAGGCTCTCTGTGCCTAGTTTTTGAAGCCATGTAAAACTTCTGGCATTTGCAGCATTCAGACAGAGATGTAATCAAGGTACACAGATGAGAGCTCACAAAAGCCATGCTGTACTTCCACTTTAGATAGTATGTTTGCATCGCAAACCACTTCCATATGCCTGAAGCATAAAAGATTTGCTATCTGTGTCAGTTTCTGCAGATGACTTAAGAGGCAATTTAGCCTTATCCAATTGCTTTAAAGTCTTGTACAGGGTGAATTCACACAAAGCCCAAGTAATGGCCCCTGTAGGAGGCTGATTTTCAGCATCAGGTCTCCACAGGAGGATATCGCTATCCTTGCAAGGCAAGAGTCCGCACTGCTAACCTATGTATGTGCCTTACGCTCAAAGTCATTGTCTCAGCCCCTTCCTTGCACACCTACACATCCTTTTCTGTCCCCCAGTAACTACCACAGTATACCGTACAACATCCCCCATACGGTAAGAATAGAAGAAGTATAAAGTTTAACTGCTTGTAATTTGGGCAATATGATTTCTCCACTCATGTACCAGCACACGCGTTTACCACCACTGCTCCACAGTCTCTGATGTGCTATCAGTTCAGGGAGACTACAGCAATTCCAATGCATCCCCTAGGTATTGTTTTTCCCCTGGAATTAACAGATGCTCAGGTTGATTTCCCTCACTTCAGGGTGACAGACATTCAAAACTTATAACTAAGAATTTTATTATCTACGTACTTTGTTTACACTGTCATAATGCAAGCATCACTAGAGTAAAAGAGTACCACACAGACCCCTTAACCTCAATATTCCCACGTAGATCCACTCTGTCAGACTACCACAAAACAGAACAGAAGATAAGGACCTGAATAAGACCTATGAAATATAACTATGTAACGATCACACACAGTTTAACTTCTACTGTGCACATCTTGATTCTGCTTAAGGTAAGGGCTGCAATTTTTAAGACAGAGATAAGAGGGATATGACAACTCACTCATTTTGGAAGCCAGTGTCCAAGCCAAGGCCAATGTGTTGAATTTTAATCTATCAAATAATGATAGAATTCGGGACCTCTCATGATGGAAAGATTTATTCGTAGACCTTCTGCTCTGCTTTTTGCTAGGTTTGCTTTTCCCAAGCAATCCCTTACTAAATGGCTCATAAAGGCTACACCTGAAATAACTGAAGTGACAGATGTCCTGGGCTCTGCAGAAGCTCCTCTGGAGGTGCTGTAGAAGCATATCTACACGATCCTCATTCACACAACTAGTCATGCCAAAACTAGCACCACAGCCTCCAGCTTACACTCTGTTTACCTCTCTTCAGAAAAGCTTTTCCTCTCCGATGACTTACCACAATTACCTTTTCCAGTCATTGACAAGGCAGGAAAGAGGTGTCTAAGCTACTCAGGTAACCAGACTGAAGGCACACTTACCAGAAAACATGGGAAAAAAACCCCAAGCTTCCTGCTACAAGTAAGTAGGATTAAGCAATAATACAGCAGCAGCTACTGTAAAACAAAGTTATTGTTTACAGGAAGTGGCTCACCAAAAAAAAAAAAAATCACGACAATATACAGAATGACCCTACAAGAGCTATGTTTGACATTCTATATTAAAAATACACATCTCTTACTTCCCGTGTTAGTCTTTCAGTATTAAATTTTGCTTTCATCATTTTCTAGCTACCTAAGGAGAATTTGCCTTTTGTTTCTCCAGCTGCTGCTTACATTTACGCCTTTCTCTTCTCAAAACAAACAGAAATAGCAACCAAAAATTTTAAGTGTTGAAAATGGAAAATATCAAGGGAACTGAGATCACTGAAAAGTCATATGCTACAAAGCAAGCTAGAAAAAAAACCAACTCTGACCAAAGGACATCCAGTATCGCAGGGATTCCCTCTGCAAGGGGAATCCTTGAAAGAAAGGGAATATGAATGGAAGTCCCTGATATTCTTTTTTCACAGAATTCAGACATTTCATTCATTAAATACAGACAAGTCTGCTATCCCTCTCCAAACCAGGGTACAAAAGAAGTTTAAAGTGTCTTGTAACACTACCTGAGCTTTTTTTTTTTTTTCAGTAGACTTGTTATTAACTAAGTATTAACCAAGCAGGATGTCCAAGATTACTTAGGAGTTAGTCTTTAGGGCAATTAGCAAATTGCCAAGAGTGGTTTACACATGCCTACAGAACTGTGAAGTGGTTTAAGAGTCCTGAAATAACTTCATACTGCAAAGAAGGGAGAGAAATGACAATGTAACTGTTGATACAGAATTTAATTTCCTCTGTGCACCTCAGCACAGAAACTACTACAAGCGACACCATTCCTAAACATTTTTATTCAGCAGAACAATCACAAATTTAAGGCAGGGGGGTTTTAGTGAACAAAGGCCGTAGGTAAAGTAATATATGTGCACCTAAACTAATTCCTAAATTATCAAACAGGGTAAACCCAGGCTTGCTGAGGCCACAGCATAACATCTGCAGGGAAAGCCAGAACGAGCTTTTCCTGGACTAGAGATTTTTAGGCACAAAGAAGTTAAAAAGCCAAACATCCATTCCTCGTGTTCTACCCCAGAGGTGTCACGTCAACACTCCAAAATGCATTTAAAAGAAAAGTATGTCCTTTGCATCCATTCATAATAACATTTAGGGCTATTTATACCATCAGCGAGTATGTAGCTCAACATATCAGAATTTAAAAAAAAAAAAATAAAAAGATACCACTTTCTCCTCAAGACATATATGCAACCAGGACAATTTAAACTTAAAATAACTGATGTTGCATATGCAACTCATCCACAGAAACAATTAGTCATAGCCTTCAAGTCCAGAGCAACAGGAGTACAGCAAAGCATTTGGAAGAAGTCTTTGAGCGCTTACAGTCCAGCGCAAGCCATCATCACTAGTTGCTACCGCCTCTGAGCGTGTGTTCAGAACACATCATGCAGTCTCACCAGTAACACAGTGTGCCCTGATTCATCAAAAACACAAAACCTCACTTGTCTGCTCTCTTTGTTTCTTTTGATGGCTTCCACCTCCCCTTACATTCTTTTCACTTTCTCTCACCTACATAACACATCCAGCCAACTTCAGAGGACCTCTTCATAATTTCTCACATCCAAGGAAAAAAAAGAACACACCAGAAATCTCTCCTGGTTTATATTCCTTCCCGTTCTCTGTACATCACCTGCATTTGTACAGCAATACAGCAGTTCTTATGATACAAACATGCAGCAGGAGAGCTGACTGTCCCTAAGAACACGGACAGATGGGGGCCTTTCACCAGAGGTTAAGAGAAACCTCAAAAGAGAAAGCATTAGTCCACTGCAGACACATACCACATTGTGCAATGAAATCAAGCATAATTCCTTCTCAGCAATATTGGTAACTACTGTAGCTCAGAGTATAGTGGACACATTTTGTTAATCCTATTGTTAGAAAGTCTCAGTGTGGAGAGTTTTAGAGTCCCACACTGACGTTTCTTTGTCCAACAAATAAATTATTGCACTGTACAGCAAAACCGATCGAAAAACAGATTCATGCTGCTTATGCTGTAATAAACAGCCCCGCCTGCAAATGCTCACAACAGTCTTTACACAGTAGCTTCCACTAAGAATCCCACTGCTCTAGACACTGTTTTACCATCACAAAAGCTAAGTCTAGACAGAAAACGCACATACGACTACTCAAGACACCCAATAAATCGTTATACGTGAAGACGTATTTATTTCAACACAAATTCAGGAAAACGGACATCCACAGTACCAACTCCTGCAACGGCAAAGCGTCGGTGCTTTGTTCTTTCTGGCGGCACCGGAAGACAAGAGCTCCCCGCAGCC
>NW_010135161.1:0-8406 GCF_000699245.1 Pterocles gutturalis
AATTAAAAGGTGTAAGAAAAATGTCTCGGGTAGCCATGTGAGCCAGTAAAACATAAATCTGGATTGCAGGTAAAAGAAAGACTGCACACACAAGAGTTTCCGGAAGCACACACATGAGCAGTGCTTTGTTGGCACCTCTCATTTCTGGTGTGATAAACTGTGCAAACACAACTGTAATCTTTAAGGGGCTTATGTACGGGACCTCATAAATTACTTTTATGCTGCTCTCTGAATGTCACGGCTAGAAAAATTGTACAGTGAGTTGTGCTAAAAAGTGATGTGAGCAAAGAAAAAAGATCTTAAGGAAATATAAAACACTTTTGATGTTTTAAATATATCATTATAGAAATTATGTGGAGACCTTCTTGCAGGATTTCTGTACTTAAAGGGGCCTTACAAGAAACATGGAGAGAGACTTTTTACCAGGTTCTGTACTGACAGGACAAGGGGCAATTGTTTTAAACTGAGAGAGGGTAGATTTCGATTAGATATGAGGAAGAAATTCTTCAAAATAAGCATGGTGCGAAACAGGAACAGGTTGCCCAGAAAACTGTGGTTTCTCCATCCCTGCAGGTGTTCAGGGTTGGCTTGGATGAGGCCCTGAACAACCTGGTCTAGCAAAAGATGTTCCTGGTCCTGGTAGAAGAGATGGAACTAGATGATCTTTAAAAGTCCCTTCTAACTCAAACCTTTCTATGATTCTATCAAATTATTTCCATGTCTTTGGAAACCTGAAAACATCAACAGCTGTACTCTAGCAGTGAAATCTCTGTTTAGATTCAGAGTGAAGTAGGATGATTTTCAGAACTGCCAGATTTACAAATAAGGCAAATGCTTCTGAAAAAATCAGGGCACATTTAGATTCCTCTCTGCTGGTTAAGGTGTTAATTATGCTTAAAGTAACACTGCTTTGCAACCTCCACTGTAAACTATGTATTACAAACTTGAGCAGGATGTTAATTTTCACTCTTATATTTTGTTTCCTTCACTGTGAACTCATATGCACCTGTGTGATGTTATACAAAAATAGTTACAAGTTAAGTACTCAACTGAAAAAAGGCTTCTCTGATCCCCGTATGTTTCCAATACAGTAAAAAAAACCCCTAAAAACCAAAAAACCTTGAAATTTTTTTCTGCATCCAGAAATAAAACACATATGAGAGTGACCAGATTAGAGATCTGCCTTTTGATTTACCTACAAAAATGTTACTATGAAAAAGCTATGTATCTATGTGACAGATCATTACTATTATTTGTGTCCTATAAAGGGCTCTAATGCATCAGATGCTGTGCGGAAAAAAAGGACAGCAGTATTGCCATCATCACTTAAAGAACGATATGGGTTAATGCCAGGAGAGGAGCCAACTGATTTGCGATGGGTACAAGTGGCCTACAAAGGCCAGAGCCACAAAGCAACAGAGCAACGAAGTGATCTGGCTTGTTAAAATGTGGTCTTACCACTCAAAAAATCAGTTTTCAAAAGCTTTGTATGTTTTCCTGGCATCTCAAATAAGGAGTTTTAAGGAAACTTTGAAGAAAATAGTGATGTAGCTTTTTTCTCTCAGGCAGGCATCAAGAATTTCATGTCTGGAGGCATGGAGAGGCTTCTCTGGAGGCAAAGGAGGACACAACCACAGACCAACAGGGGAACACCGTCAGCTCGTAATACCAGGCAATAGACCCGGTGGGGACATGCCATGCAAGGTCTCTGAAAGCTCCAACATTTAGATCTTTCATGAGATAATAAAGATAAAATCAGTGGAAAGAGAGAGAAAAGGGGTGAAATGGCCAAAGTACTATGCAAAGAAAACTTCCCTACAGAAACAGCCTTACTGCATATCAATAGTGCAGTACAGCATTTCTTATGGCAGTTAAGTATGTCACAGTCATTAACCTGAGTGCTCAAGAGATCGCCTAAAAGAATTTCAGCTTTGTAGAGAGGTGGGAGAGAGTACCCTTTCAGAAGGTAGAATCTGCCAGGCTTAAGTGTCAAAAGCAACAGGAAGAAAGCAAGTAGAAGAAAATCCTTAAAATACTCTAGGATTGTTGTCTTGGTTTGTCATTGTTCACGTCATTGCTTATGGCATTTCTAATGGAAAATCTGCATGGCAGGCTGGCAAATGTATTCATTGGTCTTGTTGGCTTTAATGAAATTACTGCTTTTGTAAGATTCTCTCAAAGTGAAACTCAAGAAATGGGTTGGTGGTCAAAGTGAACTTTGAAATGACAGCCTTCAAATAAAGATCAAAGGCTCTTTGAGAGAACCTGTTGTAGTAAGTTTTGTAGAGTAGGGATTAATGATTAGTGAAAAGATATAATGGGGAATAAAATATATTGAAACAGCAGACTAAGACTAACACTAACTGCCTCTATTGAAGAAAGCACATGTACAATTAAACCAGTGGGAAGATAAATCATGGTTAAAACTGTTAAGGAACCAAAATAACAGAAAATACACCCTAATTTCCTATTCCTTTTATAACTTTTGTCTGAGAGATGATGCAAATAACTTGATGAAGAAAGTGCTGAATACTGGTAACAGAACTGTACTCACCATACAATGATGCTTTTTAAGTGACAAGTGAAGTCAGGCTTTTCCAAGTACCTGGGTTCCCCCTTATCTTCATCTCTCACAGAAAAGTGTGATAGTCTCTGACCCCTGCTGATACCTGCAGTATGGCTTTGAATAACAATTTCTTGTCCTAAGGAGATGTAGCAGAAGGTTTTGGTGTCACCACAGTGCATTTTGGCCCACAGACACTAAAGCTTTTTTGAAGCACACCTGCAGTCCAAGCACAGTACCAACACTTCCATAACAGTACAATAAGTAAACATAGAGCCATGGTGGGTTTGTGAAGGGATCACTACCTCTGTGAAGGGAAACCTAAAATATCAGTGACTTACGATCAAACTGAGCTCTTCAGCCAATCCATTTCTGTATCAGAAATTATCTCCCATATACTGCTAGAAAAGCTAAGCAATATGAGCAGTGAGAGCTATGAAATCTGCACTGTTATTAATATCAGATAGCAACAGGGCAAAACTACAAACTGTGACCTCATTTATACCTTCAAGATCTTTCCTGAGAAGGAAGGCTCCCGGGTTTGAAAGAGTTTGTGGATGTGTACTATATCAAATTAGTCTTTTGCAGAGAAACTCAGATAGGCTTTGTGTGTTAACCTGAAAGATCTGGTTATCAGGCTGAAATTCACTGATTTGCTCTCCCCATTTCCTTTGGCCACATAACACCTTTCAATAAATTATGATTAACACTGGTAGTGACAGAAGTATTCTCAGATAAACCCGGAAACATATTTTTCTGGATAGGTCAGATGTCATGCAGAAGATGAAGGTTTTTCTTTGTGAGAACCCAAGCCTTTCAGTAGTTGTGTGAGAATAAGACTGATGAATACTGATGATATTGTGTATCATGGGAGTTGAGAGTTTAGAGACAACCTTTGGGAAATATGTCTTTCATATTACCTTCTGACACTTGTTTAGCTCCGTAAATCTCAGTGTGTCACGTAGCTGCGCTACCTTTAAGAGAAAATGAAAAGCCTGAGGGGCAATGTGTCCTCTGGGATTCATAAAGGAATTATGAGTTTCCTTTGCTATTCAGTCACTGACTCATACCATCCCTGAAAAAAAATAATTTTCACATAATAACTAACCCCATGAATTTCTTTAGCCTCTCCTAGGGAATGATCTATAACAAATTTATGTTTTCCTTATGCATATGTCGTGAATGGCAGCATTTGCTGAGTAACCACTGCACTTTGTCCTTACAGCACAGTCAGGAAGGTACCTGTGAATATCCAGCACCTACAGATGTTCTGACCAACCTTGACTGGGCATCCAGTTCTCACTCTTGTTCTGCACCACAGATCTGTTTTAGTGTAAGATTTAGTGATGTTCATATCTGGTTTTCCACACATATTTTTTAAAAGTAGTTCTAATCCTTTCCTCCTAGGAAGATCAACAGATACCTTTGCCCTGTCACTCTCGTGCAGAATCTTTAAAGAGATATGAATACAGGGACAGCAAATTTGCTTTGGTGTTCCACTCCTTAATGGCAGTTTTTTTAAGGACTTTACTGATTTCTGCCCCAGGATGGCAGTGAGAATTGTGACTCAATGCCCTTTTGGTAAAGCACAGAATAAAACAGTGGTGCCACTGCTGCCGCTGAGAAAGCAGCTTATGGCACACACCAGCTGCCATGTGCAACACTAAACCACCCCTACTGCTCACAGCTGACCCTGACACAACACATCCTCTTTCTCTTTGTTGATTTTAGCTTAGATTGTTCTCTCACTGCTTGCTGGTTCTTTTCCTTTTTGTTGTTGTGCCATTATTCTCCACTAACTGATTTTCATGTTCTGTGGCCAAGAAACTGCTGTTCTTTAATGCTCACCCTGCTGTGTTGTCCCTCTTATTTACTTCACATCAATAATTACTGATAACCACTGATCCCTGCCTTGATAATCTGTTTTTCAGATAAACATGGAAAATAAGCTCTGTGGAGAGGTTTTGTGCTTCTTTGGAGCAGATTTTGCTTTGGGCGATGTAGCCTTTTTGGGAGTAGAACAGTCAGACTGATTTTCTTTCTCATACTTTCATGTGGCCCCTTTGCCTCTTAGACCGTGCAGCCTGAGCACAAACAGGTCTCCCCTATCTCCCACTTCTTCAACAAAGAAGCTGGGTAGGAAACAGTTTTTTCTCCAGCCCTTTGTACAGTCCAAGCTGATGTGAGGTGCTCAGAGTTATTCCCATTAATGACTGCTACCAGTCCCTGGCATGAAAATCTCTCCCAAACAGCTTTGGGGCAGAAGAGCTGGAGACAGGGCTTCTACTTCTCTACAGAGAGCATGCAGTCAGGTTGCACTTGTCTCCATGCATGTGCACAGGAGTACTCAGGCTGTCAGCAAGCAATGTAGAAAGGACATGATGTAAAAGAATGGGCAGGAAATATGGGCAAGCCACTTGAAAACTGCTGAGGTGGGGTCAGGAGAGGTTGGACTCTTCCTCCATGTACTCATTTAAACCTCTAAATACCTGAGTTTGCTTAGCTGCTGATGAACAGGATTTCCACATCTTTAAATACCATGTACTTTTCTTTCAGTCCCCCGATGTTTCTGCAGTTTATTTCCCCCCTGACTTGCTTTTCCAATAGTCTTTGGTGACTGCTTTACTTCAACAGAGGTTTTATAAAAAGTCTTTGGCATAAATTCCACAATTAAAATAAGATTATTTTTTATTTTTTCTAAGGTGCTTTTCTCTCTCTTGTCTGTCACCAAAATTACACTTCAGTTTCTCTGTTCAGCCACCATCAAACTTCAGCTTAATGCTATATTGCCCAAGAGACCTATGGCAGTGGAGAGAAAAGTGATCCAAGTCATTGAAGGAGGAAAAAATACTACATTTTGATAAAAAGGAGTCATATAAGAAGAGCATAACTAGATTCTCTCAATTTCTTCTCCCCCTCAGTCCCTATTAGAACACATTTATGCAATTACAGCATCTCATCTTGATGGCCTGGAATGTTGTGCCAACATCAGGTATGTGATTTTGAAAACTTCACTACATTTAATAAGAAGGACTCAAAGGACACTTTTAAAATTGAGTGTAAATGAAAACTCTTCTAAAAATTGCTAAATAATAGGCAAGGGAAAACACACTGAGTTTCCTATTGTTCTATTAACAGCTGGGCAGACTGCTCTGGTCTGAACGAAAAAAAGTCGGGAGATTCTAAACCAGAAGTTTAAACTGTTGCAAATTAAAGAACTTCAACTAAGAAGTAACTTCTTCTCTCAACTCCCATCCACTCAATTGGGCCCCCAAGACGCAGTTTCTTCTTTTACATGTTATTAAACATACGCAAATTTGTCTTCCGGAGTCAGAGTCTTAATTTAGTTTATAATTTGTGTCAGAGTCTGATAAGTTATACATTTCAAAATTAGCCCCTAAGAAGGATAAGTAGGAGAAATCTTTTCCTTGCAGTAAATTTGGTACAAATACAAAATATTGTAACAAAACTTTAATAATGCATTTTGGGAGACATTGGTAATCAGAAGGTTGATTACTTCACAAGCTATTGTGTTGTAACCTTTGCAGCGCCATCCTCATTAGAACAGGGCGACTTCATGTGCCCCTTGGTATTTAGCGGCCGTGTTGTATAAAATCTGCCATCCTAGGTAACTGCAAAAACATTTTTACAAAATGTAAAATGAGTAGGAGGGAATGGAAAAAATAGATGTTTGTATTGACAAATTTTCTTTTATTTCAACTAGCATGATTAATAAAGGATTTTAGTAAAGCTTTATGATAACACTTTGCATGAACACATACTTATCTTGCAGCCTCAGCATGATAAACATGAAAAGACATCTGGAAAAAAGAAAAAAAGGACTGAACCGTTGTTTCAGGGATCCAGAGGATAAAAGAAACAAAGAGGAGGCTGTGGAGGCATACGGTAGCTGAGCTCAGTACACTTACTCAGTCTTTGTTGTCTCCCACGTTATGGCAGGGAAATAGGGAACAAGCAAACATTAAGTGATTTGTTTCAGATAAGTTAGGGTGCCTGGCGTAGGGTGTCAAAAGTATCTGCATATTGAAATGGTGTGTGATAAAGCCAAGACCCATGTCTGCCAAGCAGATAACATTTCTAAACTGTTTTTTTTTCAATTTTATTTTTCTTTTTAATCTGTACCTACTTAGGTTTATGTCTGTTAACTCCTATGAAAAGCTGTGCTTTAATTATGAGTGAAAGATCTGCAAAATCTGTAGCACTGGAAGGCGAGCACATCAGTGCCAATGACAACTAGAAGAAGCCTTGTATAAGAACGCTTATATCCTTAAGGATTTCCAGGAAAAAGAGCATTCAAGGTTCCCATCCTTCCACACACTGGTATACATTTGGCCTGTGAAATCTGTATCTTAGTACGTTACACTAGGTGTCTTATATGGTCTTAAAATACATATTTCTATATTATTGTACACATCTTTTCCATAAAACACAGCTTCCTAAGTTATCTTCCATTTCCAGTGGAGAAAACAGAAAACTCTTGCAGGTTAGGAAAGAGATGGTGCTTAAGGCTGGAGACTGTATGACTTTCTGCTGGCTAGCCAGTTCATAAGCAATGCCAATACACTAATGTTAAACTAAATAAAGTAGTGACAACATATGATACATGGGATAATCCTTTTCCCTTCCCTTTTTCCTCTCGTCTCCCCTCCTCTTCCCTCCATACTGCAGATGCTAGGAAAGCAGGACAGGAAAGGTTTCTCCCAATCTGAACAGTTCCATGATAATGGTAAAAGCTTAAACATTTTAATGTTTTTCCCATGTTCTTCTAAATACCACAAAACACCAAGGGTTACTACTCACTTAAACACCAAGGGTTACTACTCACTTAAAAGAAAACATACTGAACACACTCAAGCTGGTATCTGAATCTGGCCCAAAATTAAGAGGAAAGGCTTCATTTTAAGGGGTGTTTTTCCTCGAAAGAAAGGAGAGACAATTTGTGTATGTACACCTGTTAGATATGTTTTGTATTTTCTTACACTAAAAGATGTCCAGTGCTTTAGGAGACAACATGGTAAGACACCAAAGAGAATAAATACAGCCTGCACATCTAGGAAGAGGACAATAACATGGCATTTCTGATGCTAACTCGAGGCCTTCAGTACTGTCTCTAAAGGAGAGTAGGTTAGTGGGGTTTGGCCTGGAACTCCATTAACACAGGGAAAATGAGTTTCTGGCACTTCTTTAATACTCATTTGTATGTCTAGGTAAGTGAATGACCCAGTAAGAAAGACCTGATATTATTTTATAAACGCTGAGGTTTAGAAGAGTCCTGATTCCATTTAAATGTTACCATGAAATATTAAATATCTTATATCAAGTATAATCCATCTTTATTTTTAGCAGTGAAAACAGTCAACCATGCTTGATGTTTCCACTCTGTACCATGCTTGCAGATCACAGAAATGTGGGAATGTTTTAAGTTTTTGTGCATTTCCATCTGATGGCAGAAAACAAATTTATAACATAATTTGAATAAATGCTGTTTTCCCATGTAAAACACCACACATTCTAGCTGGAAGCAAATTATTCTGTCACGGGTTGCGTTACTGTAGATTTGGGTTTTCTTTATTTCTTATTTCCTCTCTTGCCCTGACTATCAGATTGGTTGGGATGGGCTTTGGGAGGTTGCTACATTTCCCTTATTTGCATTTACTCACTGCTGGACACAGGTGACTTTAGAGCAAATAAGGGGCTCGCAGTGCCTTTGTGTAAGTGTGATGGGTTAGCCCTTGGCTGGGGGCCAAACCACACACAACCGCTCACACAATTCCCCCCCCTTCTCCCATCTCTGGATAGGGGAGAGAATTAAAGGGGTAAAC
>NW_010135162.1:0-2569 GCF_000699245.1 Pterocles gutturalis
AATCTCTAGCATTCTGTGATTCTGTGAAGGTATAGAAGTTAAAGTCTGTCGGTCTTCTTTAATGTGATACAATCTTAATTCTCTTAATCATCCTAATAATCCTTCACTGCGTCTGTTCCTGGTTTTATTCCAATGTCTTGACATAATTCACAAAGAACGTGCTAGATGAGGTCACTATGTGTTGTGTGCTGTTGTTTTTGTGTACCTCCTGGAATAGCACCCAGGATATATTTTAAGACTAAATTTCCTTTTTCCTGTCTGCAGCTCACTCATGGATCATAGTCATTCTATAATTGAAAAATAGTGTGAGATCTTACTCCTTTTTGGTGGTTCCAGCTGTGTTTCAAGCTTACAGCATAGTGCTAGACATAAGCCTCTGAAAATATGAGCTTTGGTTAAATTTCATTCCATTGCTATTTGTTTCACCATCAAGAAACTTCTGTTTCTTCCAATATAATGAATCCATCTCTGGGTTACAGTGCCTCCAGCTTGCTGTCCATAGCAATTCTCATTAGCATTGTCGTCTTTTGTGCCAGTGTCTTCAGTGAAAATATTAAGTGTTACCGTTCCAAAGTTTGTACCTAGAAATCTCAGTAGTATCTTCCATCCAGCCTAATTGTTTCTTTCTGCAAAGCTTGCTATAAAACTTCATTCAATATCACATTACAGTTCTGGTACAAATTGTCATTTTCTTGGGTTTAGCCAATAATCACATTTGCTACTATTCAAATATTTTTCTTAAAATTTTATAAATCTGTTACAAATGCATTAGATTTATGACAGTGTCCTCAAAATAAAGATAGTTGGGTATTGCTGAATGAATTTTCTACCCCAAGAGGTCTTTTACACATTTTTTTTTCACACTTTTAATGATTCTTTGGTTTAAATTTTTTTCTAAATCTTGCATACTACGGAGGTCTGATTAACCAGCTTGTAGTGATCTGGGGAAGTCCCTCCATTCCTTCTTAAACATCTAGGTACATGATTTCCTTTTCTCTATCTTATGGCATAGTTTATTGATTGATTCTTTTTATTTAAAATTATGTAAATGAGCAAATAAGCATGCAGTTTTGTCTACTAGTTCATTCAGGGTAATGACAAAAAAATTTTCCCCATGGTTGGAATGTTTATGCTCTCTGAGTATTGCTTTCACTTTCAGTGAAGGTTTCAGTCTGATCTGCATCGACCCTCTCTGTCTACAGAAACAGCTTTTATAAAATTATTCCTATTATTATTCATCTGGGAGAATTCTATTATATCAGATAAGTAAAGTCTGGAGATAACACCAAATGATTATGTAATTTAGCTTCGCCCCGTTTTTTCTTCTGCTATCACAGATATAAGTTCAGGTCTGAGGTGCCATCCCTGCTATAGAACTGGGAACAGTAAAGATTTCTTAATTTTGAAAGAAATTTGCACCTGGAGCTTCACTTGAAGGTGTCTGAAAGCTTCATTTGATATTACTTGCTAAGACATTCAGTGCGCCTGCTGGAAAATTCTTTGTCTGTGTAATGATTCAGGCAGTCGTTGTACACACTAAAAAATCTAGACTGATAACCAGTTTTGAGTTTTTAAAAATTAAATTTCTGCAAGTCTATAAGCTCAAACCAGTGAAATGATCTTTGTTCCATGGTTGGAAAGGAACTCAATACATTATAAAATCTTAATATGAGATGTGCATGCTAATAGGCCTTTACCAATTGAGTTAGACTTTTTGGTTTTACTGTTGATGATATTGAAATATTGTACAGTCAAGAAAAATCTCTTACTGCTTTCAATTTCCTTTGATGCAGACTGTGGAGTCTTGCTGACCATGCCTTGATAGCTCGTTGTAATATGGAAGAGGCAGTGCGGAGTGTGTCTTTCAGTCCTGATGGATCACAGTTAGCACTTGGAATGAAGGATGGCTCCTTCATTGTTCTTCGAGTACGGTGAGAAAATTTTGCATTAGTTTCTCAAATTATTAGTGTTTTTTTTTTCCCTGAGTGGTGGGGAATGTGGAACTCAAAGGCAGCCTGGGATGCAGCGACCATGAGATGGTGGAGTTCAAGATCCTCAGGGCAGTGAGGAGGGCGCACAGCAAACTCACTACCCTGGACTTTAGGAGAGTGGACTTTGGCCTCTTCAGGGACCTGCTTGGAAGAGTCCCATGGGATAAAGCCCTGGAGGGAAGAGGGGCCCAAGAAAGCTGGCTAATATTCAAGGATCACTTCCTCCAGGCTCAGGAGCGATGCATCCCAACAAGGAGGAAGGCAGGCAAAAATGCCAGGAGGCCTGCATGGATGAACAAGGAACTCCTGGGCAAACTCAAACAAAAAAAGGAAGCGTACAGAGGGTGGAAGCAAGGACAGGTAGCCTGGGAGGAATACAGAGAAACTGAGAAGCCAGAGATCAGGTTAGGAAAGCTAGAGCCCTGATAGAATTGAATCTGGCCAAGGACGTTAAGGGTAACAAGAACTTCTGTAGGTATGTCAGCGATAAAAGGAGGACTAGGGAAAATGTGGACCCCCTCCAGAAACAAGCAGGAGACCTAGTGACCCAGGATATAGAGAAGGCTGAGGTACTTAAC
>NW_010135163.1:0-3816 GCF_000699245.1 Pterocles gutturalis
GTGTTCACTGCTAGCTGGGTTTAAACCACAACACCAGTGGTCTCTGCAGTTTGGATATAAACCTTGCAGTCTTTCTGTGCTGAAGTGGATGATCACAATCAGATGCGCTGAGATGGTTTTGTATCTCTAACAAATCATAGTACAGAGACAGACTCCAGTCCGTCACTGGAGTTCTTAAAAGTGATGACATGTGGATAGATCTTGTTGCGTAGCATGTGTCTCTTATATAAAGTTTGCTGTTCCCTGCTGTGTTGGGTATCCTTCTGACATAATTGATCTTGCACTGGAGGAGACTAATTCACTCAGTGTCATGGGTTTAAAAGCACAGGTAAATACGGCCACAGTGCAGTGATGTGTCTAATGGTGTAATAGTATTTTATTTCTCCGTTTCTCCTCCCTCTTCAGAAATAACTACTGACTAAACAAACAGACAGTTTATCCATGCCTAAGACAGAACGTTGGTAATGAAGGTCTAGAATGTGTGGGGTAATTTCATTTTGTAGGGCAGTTCATAAATTGCTATGGGAAGGCTGAAGGCTGTTAGAAGCAGCAACAGGAGTGAATCTACATTCTGTCTCTAGTTAAGTCACTATCTATTGCTTAGCTGTGGATGAATTACTTAATCTCTTTTTTTTTTTTTTTTTTTTTCTCAAATTCCCATTCATATTATAGGTATGATATTATAGGTATCGTATTAGTATAGGTAATGATGTGCATCTCAACATTTGCCTCTCGGGTGATACAACAATATTGCAGTGTTAAAATCTGGGCACGTTGACAGAGGAGACTTCAGACCTGTAACAATCACTGTATTCCTGTAAATGTGGAAAATACATAAAATATATGCTGATCTCACCTGACTTTTTTTAAGGAGAAAACTCTTCTTTTATATCTCTTCTGTAATAATAGTAAGAAGTGGTTCTTCAGCTAAAATGCATTAATCAGTTTACATTCCTTGTTTTCAGTTACTCAGGAGACATGAATACCTAAATATCTGCATTAACTGTTAAAGTGGATTACAGATATGTATATTCAGGATTGAAGTGGCCACAATGTGCTTGAGAAGTAAATTAAGATAAATTAAGTCTGCTTTAGTTCTGAATATCAACATCTACTGAACAGTTTAATGACTTTTAAATAAATTGTTTTAATTAATGCCTTCAGTTACTTCAGATGCTCTTCATTTCATGTTTCTGTATGGGAAGTCATTCAGTCTTCTTTGAATGTATGCTTCTCTTAGCTGTATCTCAAAACCCTTTCTTATTCAAGTGTTTGGTGGGATAGTCAGGAAGAGAAATTCTGATCTTGCATTTTTACTAAACGTAATAAGAACTGGGTACTAGCACATTCTGCTTTTGCTGTTTTATCCTGTAATTCAAGTAGATTTTCTAGAAGCGTGGGATTTACAACCAAGTCTAGGTATTTGTTATAATTCATCTGCTGTTGCCAAAATTAGATAGTAATGTGTTGTCCTTTCAGGAATAACAGGAGGAAGTACCAATATAAGCATGTGTATCATAGCACCTGCTTAGTTCTTGATTAGTGACGTCCTAAAGCCTCACTTTGCCTTCCTGCTCAGCAAAATGAGCATGTTTGTCAACTAACAATAGAATTGAAGATATGGTGGTACAAACGTTAGAGTAGCTAGCAAACCTTACAGAAACTTATTCCTTGGGACCCTGATTCATTAATTTGCTAATTCACAATCATGTATTCCTTCACCACTATTTATTATCTGTACTCATTGTATTGCAATCACCAGTCAGCAAGTTTCTTTGTTAGTCCTACAGGGTGGGGTGGGTTTTTTTTGCTTGGGTTTGGGTTTTTTTTGCTGTACTTATGTACTACAGAAGGCTGTTTCTTTGAGCTTTGAGTGTTGGCAAGCACGAGTATTTCTGATTGCCATATCCCTTCTTAACACAAGGATGAAAGTAGCAAAGATGTGAAAGTAACTTTGTCATAGATATTCTGTGGTTTTTTGTACGAGTTTTTCAAAGTACTACTTTCAGTTTGTAGTTGGGAGTCATAAGCCAGTTTCAATAGCTTTCTCTTCAGAGTTCTTAGTGTCTTCCTAGGTTAACTATGTTTTACAGTCTTACAGGTGGTGAACTTCTCTAAAGCTAATGAGTATCAGCTACCACTCTTCACAGCTGTGATGCTCACCGAAGCCTTGTGTTTCTCTTGTATCTGCAGAGTTCTTTCTGTAGTAATAGATCATACTAGCTTCATTGTCTCCTGTATCTCACAATATGTCCATGATTGATAAACAGTGTGTCTATTACCTGTATTAATATACTAAACATACTTGACTTACTGTACATGGTGTGCAAGAATTAAGACCGAAATATTTCTTCAGTGTGTAGTATGAATAACTTGTATAGCTGCCAGGCAAACTCCTCGGGGACAGGAAAGGTGGGAATCCTCAGTAGCTGGCTAAAGAGTTGTGGTTGCTGTTCTGTTCCAGGCTGCTGTGACAGACCTTTGCAACATCCACTTCTCTGCACAGCAAGGACTGCAAGATGTTGAATAAAGGTGGTTCTGACACCAGGGCTTTGCTTTCATTTCTCTCCTGTTACCTGGAGGAGGCAGGAGGAGAAGCTGGATCTCATGCCCTTGAAGAGTTTGCTATTAATTTACATAATAATGCATTTGAAAGGATTGCTCTATAATGTCCAAAGACTACTACAAGTCTTAGCCAAAGTGAATGTAATTTACGATCCTAGTTGTCTCTCTACTAAAGTAAGTATGTGAGTGCAGACAAGGAGGAAGGTCACTGCAGCGACTATTTATTTTTGGAAAAAAGTTTCTGGTTTCTCTTCTTAACTGCTAACTGGATTTCTTGCTTCACTGGTTTAAATCCAAACCACCTAGATGGTGGCTGAATGGCATCACTCATGTTGTGACTATTGGAAGGTTTATATGACTGAACAGTGTATACAACATCTTAATCAAGTTCTTACAGTGCAGGTGCCCATATTTATAAAAACACACAACTGAGATTAATCAGGAATTTTAGCAGAGATATCCAATATTGAGGATGATAAAAAGATTATCTCTCTAAACCCTTTGGTAGGCTTTTACTAACTAGGGTGAGTCCCTTCACTGCTTGTCATGCAACTTGCCTGTTTACCATGTGACTAGAGGGAAGATTTCAAAGCTGTCAGGATAGCTTTATTCACTGCATTAATATTCTAAAAATTAGTATCTCCTCATTACTGCTCACATGAAATACACGTGGATTCTATTGATGCTGTGTCTCAGAATTGACTTGACAAGCTTGGATAAGTTTATGCCCTCTGAGAGGTGAGAGAAGAGAAACAAATGCCTGACAAAAGGTTAAAAATCCAGCAATCCAGTTCATTGCACTAGGCAACCTAAAGTGCTTATTCTTCTGCCAAAACTCTTATACCAGATGCTGCCTATTTTTTCAGCAAGAATAATGGAATCAGTAAGGTTGGAAAAGATCTCAAGGATCGTCAAGTCCAACCGTCAACCCACATCACCTAACTCTCTAAACCATGTCCTTAAGCACCATATCTACATGTTTCTGGAACACCTCCAGGGATGGTGACTCTACCACTTCCCTGGGCAGCCTGTTACAATGCCTGATCACTCTTTGGGTGAAGAAATTTTTTCTAATATCTAGCCTAAACCTCCCCTGGTGCAACTTGAGGCCATTTCCTTTTGTCCTACCACTTGTTACTTTAGAGAAGAGGCCAGCACCCACCTCCCTACAACCTCCTTTCAGGTAGTTGTAGAGAGTGACAAGGTCTGCTCTCAGCCTCCACTTCTCCAGACTAAACAACCCCAGCTCCC
>NW_010135164.1:0-919 GCF_000699245.1 Pterocles gutturalis
TCCAACCTTAATGATTCTATGATTATCTAATATGCTGTAAATTTGTATTGACATTTGTTCACATACTTTGATGCATTACTAGACTTTAACAACTGCATATTGTATCACAAGCAATACTATTTTAATTGTATGCCCAGAAAAATTATTATAGTCTAATAACAAAGTATTCACTTTACAATATTTTTTTCTTATTTGGTGATTTTAAAATTTCAGTAAATCTCTAAAGTATAAAATTAATGTGTTTACTCTTAATGCAATGTACTTATTTACAGGTATTCCTAAAAAAGTTAATGACTGTGACTTTTATCATTTTATCTCTTCAAATTGATTATTTATGCTGTAGCTGGAAGAAAAGTAACTTAGTGGGAGTATAACTTTCTTAGAACTCAAACTGTACCAAACATCAGTGTGTTTTATTCTCCTGGAAAACTTGCTTACCTTTTGATGTAGACAACTACAAATGGCAACATTCTAGCATGTTCTAAAATTACTGCCCTGAGGTTTTCACTGTTAAAAACCAACAGATTATCTGAGGAGCTAGACTCTGTGCACCGTTCCATCAACATTTGCAAATTAATTGAGAAAAGATGGTTACAAATTTTTGTTTTGCATGTGGACTATAAGTATATCAAAAAGCATAATTGTCCTGGTTTCAGCTAGGATGGAGTTAACTTTCTTCATAGTAGCTAGTGTGAGGCTATGTTTTGGATTTGTGCTGAGAAGAAGGCTGATAATGTACTGATGTTTATAGTTCCTGGACTATAGTCAAGGACTTTTGAGCTTCTCTGCTGTGCCAGTGTCTGCAGGTGCAGGAAAAGCACAGCCCCAATTACTGGCCTAGGATTCGACCTTAGGTTTAGGATGGAAATTAACCAATAGTTTATTCCATGTAATGCATGTCATGCCCAGTATATAGATG
>NW_010135165.1:0-9042 GCF_000699245.1 Pterocles gutturalis
AACTTTAAGTTAACTTTAACACACGACACTAGATCATTCAGCTATGCAAGGGAGAGAAAAAAAGGAGCACAGATTTGCTGTTAAATTTGCATCCTTCTAATACGCATGAGGTGAAAGTTAGGAGGTGATCCAGGAGGTGATAGCAACTCAGATAAAAAATATGGTTATATAGTTAGATATGCGGAAAGGCCAAGAGATTATCCCTTGCAAGGGAACTCTCTACGAGGATATCTGACTCCGTGTAGATGTTTGAAGCTGAGGTAGAACAGCTCTGAGTAGGGACCAGGCTAACAGGCAGGTCATGTC
The DNA here is from genome assembly GCF_000699245.1 of Pterocles gutturalis. Taxonomy (NCBI): domain Eukaryota; kingdom Metazoa; phylum Chordata; class Aves; order Pterocliformes; family Pteroclidae; genus Pterocles; species Pterocles gutturalis. Next base: position 307 of record NW_010135165.1, read on the forward strand.
TCAGCCACAGTGAGTGTTGCCCTGTCCTGTTAAGATCCTTCTGAAGAGTAGCCCTGTCCTCATATATATCAATGCCTGCTTTGAAATAGCTTCCAGGAGGTTTTGCTCTGTAATTCAGACTGTATTGATAAATATCACAAAACAATTCCTGTCCTGATACCAGATGTATCTAAATACATAAAACCGAAAAAAGTAGCTAAAGCTACTCAAAGATAAAGATTTAGCCTGCAATGAAAGAGACTGAAGAGACAGAAAGAATAGCGCAGCTAGTCTGAAGTGATGTTAGTGAGCTTGGAGTATGTCTTCCTTCTCTACGTAAATGAATCCAAGTGCTACTTTTGATGATGCTGATGCTGACTATTTTTATTATTATTAACAGAAGTAACAAGAGATAAGACATCTACTAAACTTGGTACTGTTTAAGGGATAGTTAAACAAACTAGCTGGTGATACACATTACCCCAAACAAATCTCAACTGTAGGCATTTTCCACATAAAGGGAAACAATGGTGTAATCGAAAGCTTATATAAAATGTCAATAACTCCTGAAATTCAATAACTATTTTCAAACAGAAGGAAGAATGGATTTCAAAGTTAAGGATTTCTCATTAGCAATGTTTTGCTGATAAATACAAAGAACTCCAATTTCTGATGACTCAGACTATGATCAGCCTGCAATAGTAAGCACTGTTTAGCTCCCCTCTGGTTAGATAAAAAAGCTCCTTTCTTTTTCAGGTATATTCTCCTACGCCATTAAGACCTTTGATTCAATCTTTGTACTGCAGTCAGCAAGCTTATGTACAATCATAGAATCATAGAATGGTGAGGGTTGGAAGGGACCTTAGAGATCATCTAGTTCCAAACCCCCTTCCATGGGCAGGGACACCCTCCACTAGACCAGGTTTCTCAAAGCCTCATCCAGCCTGGCCTTGAACACCTCCAGGGATGGGGCATCCACAACTTCCCTGGGCAACCTGTTCCAGTGCCTCACCACCCTCACAGTAAAAAATTTCTTCCTTATATCTAATCTAAATCTGCCCTCTTCCAGTTTAAATCCATTACCCCTCATCCTCTCACTGCACTCCCTGACAAAGAGTGCCTCCCTATCTCTCCTGTAGGCTCCCTTTTAGTCCTGGAAGGCTGCTATAAGGTCCCCCCAAGAGCCTTCTCTTCTCCAGGGTGAACAAGCCCAACTGCCTCAGCCTGTCCTCATAGAGGAGGTGTTCCAGCCCTCTGATCATCTTTGTGGCTCTCCTCTGGACCTGCTCCAACAGCTCAATATCCTTGTTGCATTTTGGGGGGCAATGATATTAATCAGAAGTTCAGAGTAGGACAAAGTTGGCCATATTTTGAGTAGAGTAATATCCTGGGTAGAAGTTTTTTTCTCTTTTCTTTAGTTTTCATACTGAGATCAGAAAATATGCCATTATACTGTATTTTATTCAGTATACACAATGAATTTTGATTTTTATTTCCAAAACTTTATTCATTTGAATCTTGGATTTGGTAAACTTCAAGATGTGTCACAATGCCCTCCTTTTCTTGAGGTCAGGCCCTGGAAGAGGAGGCTGAGTTGTGTCAGGACTATTTCATGTTATCAAAGCTCTTACTTAAGTCTCTTAGCTCTAGGATTTTAGATGCCTTTGAGTAGATTAAATGATGTCTCATACGAGTTACATGGTTTTTATTTTGTATTACCGTGAAGACAAAAAAGTGTGCTGAAATTGTTTATGAGGCCTGTATTATCATGTGATTTCACAAATAGATTAGATAAACCTAACAGTGATTGGAGTGGAACAGGTAAGTGCTTAGTTGCTATGGAAGTTCATTCCGTAATTCTCAACCATTCCCTCACCAATAAATATCAGTTTGGCTGGGATTTGAATCTTCATTTAACAAAGAGAAGATAGAATTAATCCATTACCTTGCATGCCCAGCCTCCTTCATTTAAAAGGTTTGAAATGATTGAGTAATGGGGTTTTTTTTAATGAATCTTTTGTGAAAGACTCATAACACTTCCATTATTCAGTGATATCACTGAAATATTACTTTGTTAAATTTTAAAGTTTAAGGTATGTTTTGACATTTAGAAGATGCTTAGGACTATGAATAAGTTGCTGCACTAATAGAAAATAGGCTGTGCTATGATTTACTGTGCTTATATAAAACAGCTGTTTTGCTTGGTTTCTTTTGTGCTAACTGCAATTCTGAAGCTCTATTTCCCCCTTTCCACACCTGGAAGAGGTGTTTCTCTAACACACCCCACTGATCATGACTTAGACTTAGACTTAGACTGGTTTACTTGTAAGTATGTCAGTCACTATAGTTAATATTTTATTTAAGAATTATGAAATTTCCAGCATTTTAGGGGCCTGTTGGTTACATTGTTTTTTATCACCTCATTGAAGATTGAAGATCTCAAGTACTTTTTGTGCAATTGTGATACATATGTTAGCCAAATATATGAATATGTGGTCAGTCAGACTTTATTGCTTATGTATAATCAGAAGCTACATATCTGGAATTTGAGAAAAAGGTTATTACAGGAGAAATTAAAATGTTTATTCTTTATTCTTTTACTGAAGAATAAAAAATCTTCAGGAAAGAACTGCCCTGTTCTATAGACACTGTTGATGGCAGGATAACCAAAGACCAAAATTTACAGTTCAGTTTATTTCAAAAACAAAACTGTCCATCTTTGGAAACCACATTTGAGCTTTTGATCCTATGAAGAACATTCTCTAATAACACAAAATTACTTTCCTGTTTTGTTGCTCAGTGGTCAGATGAGAAGTAGTCTAGTGGCGAAAAATAATAAGGCAAGGCAAGGTAATCTTTTTTAGTTAATCTATATCTGAAATGTCAAAACCACAGTACTACATGCACTTCAGAGAGAAAATTGACAGAAGGCCTTTCTTCTGTGTGGACTTAGGGAAACAATCAGTGAAACATTTAGGTTTCTCCACCTTTATACCTAAAGACATTTAAGACTCTAAATCCAATTATATATTACTGAACAAAAACAGACATTAATCAAGGCTGAGAATGGGTTTCTCAGCTGCATCACCTGAGCAGAAGAGTAATTTTAGGCTGTGAACCCCATTCCTCAATTACAGTCTCGATATATGTTTCTCCACTTACACAGAAGATGTTTCAGGCTCTAGTTCAGTCCTTTAGCTGATTTAGGCAATATCCTGTCTCTTGCATGCTCTGGTCCAGGAGCTTCACTATCAGTTATCTGTTCTGCAGGGAATTTAAGCTCCTGTGTTGATTTTGTCACTGACCTGGGTATCAAACTGTAAAAGTGTACTTAGGCTTATATTCCTTTGTTTGAATATTTATTCTACTGCAACTAGGAACTTCCTTTAAACTACATTTAAATATTTTCCTTCTTGCCTACTCTTTTTCCAAAGCTGTGAACCTTGCCTCTTGCCTTGACAGTGGTTCTGCACTAAATGGAGACATAGGCAAAACCTCTATGTAAGATGCTGTGTAGTCTGCTGGTTTATGAATTAGAAAGCAGTTTGATAAACCTAGGGTCAAGAGGTTTAACTCATAAACTACAATGCCATCTCCTTTTTATATAAAGGTTATACAGTGCTAAGAATCCTTCATGGATTTTACTGAGGTCAGTGAAGCACAACCAACACATGGCTGCACAGGCTAGCCAATGTTTATAAGTTTTCATGGGACATAAATTCTGGAACGTCTGTTACATGGAGCCTGAACATCATCTATGCCGGCATATGTAGAATTATTTTTCCATTCCTGGATTTTGATGAACACTAAAGGGCCTGTCTGAGTATCAGTTTCAAACAGGATAGGGAACAGAGTGCACACCCATGTCTGTGTGAAGAACTGAACACTTGCCAGTCTAGATTACAATAAATAACAACCCATTCAGAAGGTACGTGCATTTACATCTAAATAGATTTAGACATGAGATATCCTGGCACCTCTGTAAATCCAGGAGATATATACATTGTGCTCAGGAGCGTAGCTGAAGATGTCTAGGCATGTTTTTGCCTGAAAACTTTGGTAGCTTGATCAATTCAGTCCTTATCTAGGACAGTCAAGTAAGGGTGTTCTCCATTTACTAACTTTTAATTTTTGCTTAAATAACATTTTAGTTCTCATAGGATCTGGAACCTGTCTCTCGGAGTTTTGCAGATCTCCCACCTCCTCCATTAATGTTATCATGGATTTTTCGTGCTACATCTTAGGCATCAACAAAATACTTAACGAAGAAGACAGAAGGGTCTACTAGATTTAACTATTTAATGTTGCATGTGTCTGGCTTTCATATGAAAACCACACAATTTTTTTCCAACTAAACTTTTGAATCAGGAAAATAATTATTTCCTTATATTACTAAACAGAAAGCATTTGGTCATGGTCTTTTATTACTTCTACCAAAATGCTGAGGTTTTGCAGAATTTTACTGACCAAAGTTCCAACATTAAAAAGAAATAGAAATTAACAGAATGAGATAAAGTATGTCTATATCCATTTTGTTTGATATAACAACTGAAACTAACAATCTTGAACCATCCCATCTCAATAAATAAAGCAGTTCATTAAACATACCCGTGCTAGATTACAATTTTACAAATTATGTTTCTTACAGTTTTGTGAGAGTTATAGAAATGTAAAGGAGAGAGTTTTAAAGAGGCTGTAGACACACTTGGGGAATGTCTCCAGGGAAAGCTATCCTAAGGAGAAAGGCTGCTTTATGCTTCAAAGAAGTCTATCCTCCATTACACAAGAACATTTCCTACCCTATGGGGTCCTGTGATGAGAATATTCTGGTGAAATTCAGAAAACAAGTCCTAGTTTTGTGTATGGCTGAGGTAGAAAATATCATACACATTCCTGTAGCATCTGTTTTTATTCTTTTTTAATTTCGAGAACATAGTTCATGAATTATCCTGCTTGATGAAATCAGAGAAAACTGTTCAAATCAGAAGAGAACTGTGTCCAAAAAAAGTCAAGTCGTTGGTTGAGAACTGCATAATTAATTATTTTCCTGGGGATTTATTTTGTGTATATATATATATATACACACACACACACACACTTGTGTGTATATCTATGTATATGTGTGTGTATGCATGCAAGTCATACCTATACATTATGCATATATATATTAGGTGTGCATGTCTGTATATGTGTATATAGAAAATATAAATTACATAGACATATAGACATACAAATATACAAATATATACACATATATAGTGTGTGTGTATATGTATATATATGTAGAATATACACATGTGTAAATATATATATATAAAAGACAATGGAATCCACTTAAGTCCACCAAAATGCAAAGGATTGTGAGATGATTGCCATATTATCTAAATTTTCATCTTCATACATGGAGCGGCACAGATTTAATTCTGTGGCATTAGCCTCTGCAAGAGCGGAGTCATCTTGTCTAATTTTATCTGCCTTAAAATGCCTTAAAATCTAGTGTCAGCTACTTGCTTAGGCTCCCTCTATAAGAGGTGAAGAATCATTTACATAGGTCATTTCATTCTGTTTATCCTGACTATCTAACTTAGAATGGGATGACATGTCTTCCCTAAAGGAACCTAAGAGCCTAGGTTAGAAAATCTGTAACTCGAAAGTGAAAAAAAACCCAGCACATATTGAAACAAATCTCAGGCTTATGTTTAATTCAGTTTACTCAGATTTTCATACCTTTGTCAACACCATACCACGATGGCATTGCTCAAAAGTATAATAACACGATAAATAACACCTTTGGATATAAAACACAAGTGGCCTCAATTTACAAGTTAAAATATTTGTTAGGGAGGAGAATGCTTCAACTACAAGTAGATTCTGTTATGCATAACGAAGAGAAATAGTTTCTTCAAGGGTACAATTTATCAAATCTATTTCAACTAGCAAGTTCAACAGATTTTAGTGCTAGAAGTACTTACTTTTTCTGTTTACCAAGTGCAGAAGGCAACTGTCTCATACTAGGTGAAGGTATAAAAGTACAGGCAGCCAGATAAATTCTGCTACCCCCATGTGTGCCATTTGTTAATCATGTATTATAATCTGGTGAAATAAATGGAAAAAAATGTTCAGCATATGTCTTCGCTTTGCTTCATAATTCAGTGTGTCACTAGATCATGAATAAGAAGTTGTTCAGCTAAAAGGAATGTGTTGAAAATGCAACATAGTCCGTATGTTTAATACGTTTCTTTCCCAACACACATATACAAGTTATTCAGCAATTCCAACAAGACCAGACCAAAGCTTGCTTAATTTTAAAGGGAATTACAAAGGCAGAAATGGCATAATATAACTGCAGAGGCAAACATCTACTGTTCTAAATACCCATGTGTTATTGAAGGCAACTATTACTTATCTTTTGTGAGCTGCTGATAACAGCATTCTTTTTAAACTACAATTACCATTAGATACTTAAGATATCAGTTCAGAAATACTATTTTTGCTTTTATCCGTAGTTTTCAGGCAAACAATCATTACTGACTGAAGACAGTGATCTGACACTATGAAAATAGCTGTTAAATAGTTCATTTGCTACCCAATTAATTTAGCAGCTTTAGATTGCTTATTTAGGTTGATAATAGCTGTTTTTATTAAGACCAGAAGATTTAAGTGCACTGCTCACACAAACTAGAAGACTCAGGATATTTACCTTTACAGATTAACTTTGTTTTTATATCCTGAAATTACTTCACAATGTAAGGTCTTGGTGTCATGAAGAGCTGGGAGTTGTGTTTAGTTTCCAGCCTTTTGCAGTAACAGGACATGTTATCCCATCTTCACATAGAGATATTATCTTCATGGGATTCGTATTACTATGCCAGGTAGTACATTATGCTTTTAGTAAAGTACAAAGGTCCACTTGCAGGGTATCTGGTTGTTGGAATAAGACATAGGATGAAGCTCAGCAAAGTTTCTAGGAATATGCATAACTGATGTGAGAGAATAATAGTGCATTATTCATTAAGATCTCAAATTTGCTGAAAATCCATGCCATTTTTGATGTAATGTACCTGCTTTGTACGCATCTTCAATCTTAGCACATTCAGAAGGCCCAGCCTCTCACTTCTGGTGTTGACCTCTCAGATTCATTCAAGTCCTAGTTAGATACCAAACTGGACTAGACTGTAGAAGAAGCACTGTAGCTCAATGAATAGCAAGGCTTTGCAAAATGTCTGCCTGCTGTTTCCGTTCCATAACCTGTTATTACTTCTCTAGCCTCTACCATTTTTAAATCAAGCCAAAGTACAGGGTCAATCATTCATAGAGAAACACACTTTTATTTAAGCATTATTAAAGTGATGCTGCAGGAAGAATTGTGAACCGCACAATAAGAGGAATAGCATCATAAAAATGTTACTTATGAAAACAGTTATGAAAAACATAGTAACATGGTGATAAAGTAGACCAGCAAGAATTATATTTGTTTTTCATAGAATCATAGAATGGTTTGGGTTGGAAGGGACCTTAAAGATCACCAAGTTCCAACCCCCCTGCCATGGGCAGGGACACCTTCCACTAGATCAGGCTGCTCAAAGCTTCATCCAAACTTTCTTTAGAAAGTGAAGATGTGAGAGAAATAAAATAAAAAAAAAAAAGGGGGACAAAGAGTTGTTTAGAGACTCATTCAGAAAGTAAAATTACTTTCATAGTGGAATCAAAGTTGGTGTCAATGAAATGTGACGTTGAAATGAGACAAGATCTTCTCCTTAATATCAGTGTACATTTTTTACTTGATTTCTTACTCCTGTGACTTCCAGAATAATCTAAAAAACCTGTACCTAAATCAGTTATTAGCATTAACTACAGCAATATAAGAAAAGAATGTCTTTTTTAACCATTTCCCCAAAACTCTCGGTTTAGCTACTTACTCTGTTTAAAGACATACTAAATCCATATGGAAAAATGTGTCATTGTTTTCTTTTATGTGAAAATTCTTATCCTATAGACATTTACCTTTCTTATAGATTATTTTCTATTAATTCTTCCTGTTGTTTAGGAGAAATGTCCACTGTAATTTTTTCAAGTCTCTATGTAACTAGAATAGTCAATTGATCAAGTGCAATCAAGATAAATCTTGTCAGAATGAGAAAGGACAAAAAATATTACTTAAGATCAGCAGCAGGGACTGTCTTTAGCAGTTATTATCTTGTATTCCTGCTCACATGAACGTCAGAAGAGAAATCTCAGTAGCCTGCCAAAAAAAAAAAAAAAAAAAGGTAGGAACAAGAACAGCAGCATCCCTCAAAGTAACTCAAGAGCAAGCTTGCACAGCAAGGCAGAAAATAAATGCTCAGCATGGACTGCCAGTTTACACTGTAAGTGGGGACTACACTCAGCCTCTGTTATTGTCAAATTATACCTTTCTACTTGTATGAAAGCTGTCTGTATTTCTGGAAGGTTAAATTAGCAGGAACTAAACTAGATTTTCCTTATCACAAACAAACTCAAAACTTATTGATACAGGACAGTGAATGAGGGTCATGGTTTAACCCCAGCCAGCAACAATGCACCACACCACCATTCACTCATTCTCCCCCCACCCAGCAGGATCGGGGGAAGAGAACTGGAAAGCTAAAAGTGAGAAAACTCAAGGGTTGTGATAAGAAAACTTTAATTTTTGAAATAATAATACTAATACCACTACTACTACTACTACTACTACTATCTTTATATGTAATTCCAGTACCTGAAGGTGGCCTACAGGAG
>NW_010135166.1:0-2885 GCF_000699245.1 Pterocles gutturalis
CTAACATTCTGTGATTCTGTGATGTGATAGTAATAAATTTATGAGGGTGATCTTTGGCCCTTTTTTCTACACTTTTAGAACATTAGTCAGAATATTTATCACATACATAAAACTCACTCACAGTTCTCATTTTAGTTTACTGGGAAGACTGTTTACTTCTAGAAAGGAATTGTAATATACTTGACACTGAGAAGATAATTCTTACTCTGTCAGGAATCGTTGCATAGGACCAATGTCTGTTCCTGAAATATTTCATTGCTGTTATTGTTGTGTGTTTAGAAAGGGAACCTTACTACAATGCTTCTCTCCTTCCTAAAAACTACTTTTTCTTCAATCCAAATATGAGCTGCAAGATGGTGAAAAATTCAAAATTAGAAAAAATAATAACATTTTTGAAAATAGTTTCCGCCTTTATCTTTCAATTAGATCACATGAAAATAATGGGGAAAATATTAATATAAATAAAAAAATAATTAAACTTTACATTTGCTGCAGTGCATAATGTTTGCATTTGTTCAAGTTAACACAATGTTAGCATTGCCACTTTTTATTTTTGAAATTGCAGTTTTGCGGGTGGGGACTGAAGTGTTACCAGGCTCCAGTAGTTCCCAGCTACACCAGTACCTCAAGGTGTATGCAGTGGTTGACCCCAGCCAGCAGCTAAGTGCTGCACAGCCACCCGCCCACTCCCACTATCCCAGTGAGATGGGGGAGAGATTCAGAAAAGCAAAAGCATACTATCACATTATATGGTATGGAATATCCCTTTGGTCAGTTCGGGTCAGCTGCCCCAGTTTTGTCCTCTCCCAGCTTCTTGTCCAACGCCAGCCTATTTGCTATGGAGGCAGAATGGGAAAAATAGAAAGCCTTCATGCTGTGCAAGAACTGCTCAGCTACAGCCAAAATACTGGTCTGTTTTCAACACTGCACTATAGAGGCTGTTACAAAGAAAATTAACTTTATCTTGAGCACACCCAGCGCAGTATACTAAAAAGGAAACCAACAGAAAGGAAGAAAAAGCATTGGAAGTATGACTCTTATTTGAGCTATACAAATATATACACAAAAATACATAGCCACAGTCAGAACTCTCTGCTTTGCGAAAACACCTTAAGATAAGAACATCAAATATATATATAGATATACTTCTTTCTATCTCACCGCATATTAAATTAAGAAGTAGCCCAGTTTGCTAGAAATCTGGGTCAACAGTTTAGAAATTATAAATTTCATTAAGTATATGTTCTTTTTATTTATTCCCAAGCTGCCTTTATTTGTAAATATTATCATGTATCATACAGAAAGTTATCATTTACCTAGTAGAGGATATTAGACCCTTCCTAAGACTTAATTGTCCAATCTGCTTTCTTAATTCATGATGCAACTTGCTTTATCCTATTCTTGTTACCAATAGAAAAACAAGTTGCGGGTGCTTCTGTGGACCAGAAGAAAGAAAGGCAGAGGTTGGTGTAGAACAGGTAAAAACTATAAGCAGATGAGACTGAGGACAAATGCTACATTAACACAGCTCTCTGGTTTGCACGTCTAAACCAGGTTCAATTAGTGGTAACTTAGAGCTCTCTGCACTTTACCATGTTATAATGAATAGCATAAAGGGCCAACTGTGCAGATTTAGGAACACATTTCCATTAACCAAACTTTCGAAGGGGAAGCAAAGGTAAAATCTGTTCATGTGCTGCAGAACCCTATGTGGGAAGAATACCACTGAATAGTGATTATCAAAACAACCAGTAAAATTCATCTCTGTAACACTGAAAAAAGGACAAAAGCAAGTGCAAATACAGCTCAGAAATTAGGCGTGAGGACATACTTTACCGAACTCCCTTCATATACCTTAGACAGAGCTGTAGGCTTAGGTTACACATTCTATTTGTCCCTATTTTTGAAGGAAGGCTTCTATACAGGTCAGATAAAAAGATTCTGTCAAATCATAGTAATCTGGAACTGCATGCAATGATATTATTTAGGTAACCGACATAAAATCTGGTTAATCAAAGAACTAAATGAACAAAGTCTGCATGTTCTATTTTTTAGAACTTGCACAAGGTTCATAATCAAAAGCAAGCAGGTTAATAAATGAAGAGAAAAACCAGTATTAATTTATACTTAATTCTGAGTATTGAGAAAAAAAAAAACACCAAAAACCAAAGCAAAAGCAAAAACAAAAACTTTAACATTGTACAGCTATTCTTGTGTCTAACTTTCCAGCTTTTTACAAAAGATCTGTATCACTCCTGTTAAAGACTTTTTCACTCCCTCATAGTTTGCCACCATCAAATGTGATAGTCAAGATGGAAAATTTTCCAAAAAGATTAATCACTTAAAGGTAGACAATTTAGGAGCAAGATAACTGTTTCAAGGTGCTACTGCTTATTAATTTCAAATTTCCTACTCTGATCAGTCTTAAGGTCTCCTTAACATACCAAGCTCCTACCCTACTGCTGCTGGCTGCAGTATCTTGACTTAAACCACACATAGTCCCCATGTTCTCTCATCAGAGCTAATTAGGTATGCAAAACATGCCTGAGCTGTGCATGCCACATTGATCTACACAATTACAGCAGACCAATGGGACAATTCAAAGGAGGACACTTGTTTACCATGAAACGAAGTTGCTTTGGACCCGAATGGCATCCTGCTGTGGTGTTTCACGGGAAAGGAGAAGATGAGTTTCTCATGTTCACCACTACCAAGAAGGCATTTTTAACTGAGCACATTAAAAGAAGTCCCCCAGCATGAAAGAATAAGGAGAGTACAGTGCCCAGTAACAGCAGGTGACCATGATTTGAAGAGTAACAAGGGCTAGTGGTTAAACAAAAAGGAGAAAACAGAGCTAATTAGTGTCCTGGGTCCAGCTGGGATAG
>NW_010135167.1:0-3679 GCF_000699245.1 Pterocles gutturalis
ATAAAAACTCCCATCAAAAGTAAATTAATGGAGTGAATGTTATACAAAAAGTGTATTTGTACACTTTCAAAACTCATGAAGTAAGAAGTCTTGATTGTTTCTCCTTCAGAGCATTCATTGAGAACCATAGATAATATGTATCACAATAAGAGATGTAGGTGAAGCGTGCACACTAAGTAAATTTTGCAATTACATCTACTCAGTTTTTGCTTTTGTGGAAGAAAGGATAACAGACTCTGGAACCATTGATCTTTTCCATGTTCGATCCACATGGAATAGCTTTAGTTAAAAACTGCTTTTGGAAATTCCATAGCTAAAGATCTGTGACTTGCTCTGTAATTTTTACTTTGTCACACCTAGAAACTGTTGTCTTAAGTACACATGTTGTACAGGTATAGTGGAGATGTTAAGTTTTGAGTCTGTCTCCCCTTTTTCTGCAAATATTTGTGTGCTGGTATCTAAGGGGAAATTTACTACAAAAAGTATTTATAAGGAAATGAAGTTATTTTTAATAATCTGTTCAATTTGAAAGCATTTGTTTATTGAAAAACCTCTGGAAGCATTTCCACTTAAGCTGGAAGTGCAGTGTATGATAACTCCTACCATGATGGGACTAAACTATAAGTAAGATTTTGCATGGACTCTCCTAATATTCTTCCTTTCAAAAAACAAACCAACAAATGAAAAACAATCAGACAACACACCACCCTCACCCCCCCCCCCCCCCCCAAACAACAACAAAAAACCAACCCCAGAAAACCAAAAGCCCTGCTTTGGACTTTATGATTGTGGAAATATGACCATGTGGCCTATACAATGTTGTCTATTCTTTGTACTTGGGAGAACAGTGATAGTGTGCCAGAGGTAGCTTTAATCTCTCTGTTTTAGAAACAAGTGTGTAGTAGCTATAGTACAATCCTTGGTAGAGCTCTGTAAATGCGTTTGTGACATTGAGTGTTCTTACCTGTGTTTTACCTATACAACCAGATTAAGTCATGATTTGATATATGACCTGAAGATGTACTGTGATTTTCCAGAAAGCCTTAAGCAATATCTGTGAAATTTGGCATCCTTTCTTCGTTTCATACCAGAGATATTATTGGAGACGTGGTTTATTATCTCATTTTATATTTACTGTGATTACCTGAATAGCCCACAAGCATTTCTTAAGAAAAATGTTGTCAGTCTTGTATTATCAGCGACAGTCTCTACAGGTATGCTGTATGTCCTAATCCATAAAAGGGCACTGCAGTGCTATGAACTACTTTTTGTGTACAGAAACTGCCTAAAGATCAACATCCTTGATGATTACATGGCTTGTCCAACTGTGAGAGAAAGTAGAAGGGATTGTTGTATTATGAAAACCTTTTTGCTATGGCTGCTCATTTTGTATTCTCATCTATGGGATGTGGAACCTACTCACGGGGAAACACAGGTTTATTGAAATAGTTTGCGGAATCATGTTTTCTTGGTTGTTGAACAATTAGGTAAAAATATGCAAGATAATAATTTTCTTTTTTTTTTTTTTCTCCTTTTTTTCCCCTCATAACCTTTTTCTTTAGTCAAATGAAACAAACAAAAAAAACAAAGCAGAAAAACTGTGGCAATTAAAATAAACTGTACATGATGGAAAAGTTATGAAAATACTGAGATTACAGATATTCTGATCCATGTATACAAGAACTGCCATTTGGAATTTCCAGTTATTTGAATGTGGTTCACTAATCTTCTGAGGTTCCCAGCCTGGGGCTACATACTAATTCTCAGTTCCTGTCCCATCACTTCGAAAGTGTTGGAGGGGGAGTTTGCAGAATATTTTTCTTTTAAGATGTAGCGCTTAATCAGTGCTTGTAATTAGTATTTTAGAACCTGATTTATTAAAATACTATTGGGAGGTACAGTGTCTGTCCCTCTCTGGTAAGAGTTATGTGTGTCAATCTGTTGTAACTTTGGTGTAAAAAGTTATTTTTTTCTGTCCTGGAGCAAGTGTTTCTGTCCCAAAATGTCAATAATTTTTAACTGGAAGCACATAATATGGAGAAGATATTGTAAATAGTCAAATCTTGGAGACACCTTCTCTTAAAGTATTTTAATAAGTCATGTAAGTATGTGAATATATATTAAAAATAACTAAAATAATAATGCCAAATAGTAAAAATGCTTTCTCAAAAGTATTACCTTTTTTTTTGATTTTAGTACATGATGGTCATGTTAAGGTCTGGTTTCTCTGTTCATGTTTAAATTAGCTGGTTTCACTATAAAGGCAAAATTGTTTCCTGCTTTTGTTCTGATTCTGTGCTTGACAAAGAATATTGGAATATTGGGTGTCATTCAAGAGCAGTCACTCTCCCCTTTATAGTGGTCTAGGATTCCTGTAGATTATGTCTACATCTGTGGGACTGGAGGTATAGAGACAATTAAGTAATTGCATATTATTCCGGTCCTCAGACAGGTTTTGCAGCCTGTGCTGAGTTCATCAGAGCTATGGCTACGGCTACCTGAGTCACAGTGCTTGGGCTGGCTAGTTTCAGGCTGGCTCCAATCAGTATGCAGAAAAATGTAGTCGCATTGGTGACTGCAGTGTGCCTAAACCTCAGTCTAGTCTTTTAAGGAACAAGAAAAGATAGTTTAAGCTTAATGTACCTCTCCTCCTGTCTAGGATCTATCATGCTGCTTTGAGGAGGTCTCTCTTTTATTGCACTTTCTGCATTAATAGGAGTGCAGCAGAAGTGCATGCAGAATAGATGGAACTAGTCTACTGTTTGCTATTTCATAAGTTATTTTAACCAAATTTGGTTTTCTTAAAATGATATGAGAATTTTTACTTGTTATTGCCATTCAAATTTTTCACTAATTTTTCTACTGTTAATCACCCAGATTAATGACAGGTTTTCTTGGATGGACCGAATTATCTGTATTATATGTGAAGTAGGTAAAATTGTGTTGTAAGGAAAATGGACTAAAGTTTGTGGACTTTGTAAGCAGCTATTAACATATGGAATGATGATTCCATTGGTGGTAATTGGGATAAGTAATAATATTGATCATTAAAAGCTAAAAAAAATATTTTATGGTGCTAGGCAGTCATGCTGAGTCAAATATGCTCTCCTGACTGTCTTGATCTTTCTGTGTTGGTTGTGATCCCAAAGAACTAGGGAAACAATAGCAGTAAGGGGAGAATATACATGGGAATGAATAATTCTGAAGTGACTATAAATAGAATTATACGTGTATATAGCAGAGAAAGGGGAATAACCCCTTTCCATTAACCCTCTGACGGAAAAGATGATGTTCAGGATAGGGACACAGTACAAGAGAGGTTCAGGATCCAGAAAAGGCAGGAGGAAAGACATAAGGTTGGAAGACCTCTGGTGAGTAAGTGTATAATACTCGTCTTCTGACATTTGTGAATTAAATCAGGAAGTCATCTTGTAAAGTTCTATGAAGACTGTGAGTAAAATCTATTCTGAACTCTCTGTCTTGTAACATTGTTAGAGATGCTGATGGTTGGACTACCTTAATCCCTTTCCATTTTATTTGTTTAAGATGATTCCCTGTTGGAACAAAGTTAGCTATGGCTGCGAAGGCAAGGTGTGTAAAGATGTTACAGCTATATACATATATATTTTTTTTAATATATACATATACATATATATATAAATATATAGTAATTAAAGTG
>NW_010135168.1:0-9145 GCF_000699245.1 Pterocles gutturalis
GGCTTTCACCTTGCGTTACTGCTGCGTCCGCTGTGCAACAGATGTTTCCCGGACCGGATTTTCCTCTTTTAGCCACCCTAAGAAGGCAGGGGGATTAATTAAAGCCAGAGTCCCCATAGGTGAATGGGTCTTCATGTGTTCAGGGCTCTCTCACTTTTGCTGTTTATGTCTTCATCAGTCACTTGCACCAGAGAGAGGATTAGATCAACAGCTTCTGCCTTGATTTGTTTATGTGTTTACTTTTAATTTTTAGGATAACTGCAGAAATAATGAGAAACAGTAGAGAACGGGAAACTGATTGATTGTTTCATGTATTTGGCTTGTGATGACCTTTGGGGAAAGTGGGTATTTAATTTTTTACTGATGTTGTAAAGGCACAGAAAAAGTCCTGACCTTTCTGATCCGGGGTGACCACTATGAGCATCCCACTGAGAATTAATTACAGTTGCCTGGAGTGGCTCCAAGAAGCATTTATTAGAGTACTGTAAATGTGGCAAAAGTGATCAGCATGCCTGGGAGGAGCCATTCCATGTGCCTGCTGTGATATCTAAGAGAAGCTCAGACTTGTCTGCTTGTTGTTTTGTTTTGCTCTTCATTAACAAGAATGAAATAGGAGAGGCAGCGTTAGAACTCCAGGGCAAGCATTTCCCATCATTCTGCTCTCTATACAGATACTTTTGTATTAGATTAAGGCACAACAGATAGAACTAGGCAGAACAAAAATCAGATGTCTCCCCAAGAGACAGGACACGGTGCAATTCTCTGACTGTACAAAGCACAATACAACAGCTTCTTCTAGTAGCCTCCTAGAAATGTAAAGTGGAAGTGAACAGAAAGCTCCACAGAAGAACTCCATGCAAGGAAGCACTCAAAATTCAAGGTATGCGATGATGCTATTGTACTTCAGCATCCAGCACAAAGCTGGGGCTATTAGTCACATGGGAGTTTGCAGTCCTTTTCCCCAGAGATCAATCTAAAAATGGAAAATCAGTTATGGGTACAAAGTTTAGGCAGAAATATTTCACATAAGATATGATGATTTTGTCAGATACCCTGCTAAAAAGACTGGAATTGAATAAGGAAGTTTAAATAAAAATTGTAAATCCATCTAAATTTGTTTTGGAGAAGGATTTAATTGGGAATGATGATGAAAAAGCCAGAAATGTGGATTAACCTAAAATGGAAAGGGCAGCCAAGTTACAGCAGATGGCTGTTTCTTGTTCTTTAAGTGCCTTATAATGAGGAAAATATGCTATGTAATGACACTTGTCTTCAAACTGACTCTTTTTTTTGGGGAGGTGGGGGAGGTTTCCCATGAGGCATTGGCTGAAAAAGGTGAATCAAAAAGACATAGTTGCAGACAGTCTGTATTGAACTGTTTTTGTTACGGAGTTCTGGAGCTTGGTTTGATATATGGTAGGAAAGACAGCCATTTCCGATTCAAGTTAAAACCGAATGAGCAAATAGCCTCTGTTTCTCCCTTCTGCCTTGCCTCCCTGAGCATCTACATTGCATGAGGTCTCTGCCACTCTCTTTTCCTCATAGAGCCTCCCAATCACCTTTTCTGTGGGTTGACTAAGATGTCTTTATTCTGACAGGTTTTTGTTCTGTCTTGCTGTGGTTGCTTTTCTTTCTCTCTTGTATCAGTTAAGAATTCCTCCTCTAATGCTGTTATCCAAACACCAGATTTTTTCTACAACTGAAAAGCTGCTGTTAAGATTTACTGAAAATATCCTTTTTGTTCTGTATTTTGATTCCTTTCTACCCAAAATGGGGCTGAGGTGGGGGGAGGGAATGCAGGAAAATAGAAGAGACAGCCTATTCTATATGACATATGCTCGATTTCACAGCAAGGCTTAATTACCGTTGGGAGTTTGCACTCCTGTTCCTTTTGACACATGGAGCACTCAGAGTGCAGTGCAATGCCTCTTGCCTATTCCAGTTTGCATGCATGTGGATAAGATTTGCTTGTGCACTGGGGCACTTGTATATGAATTGTATATAAGAATGGAGACTGTAGGCATCTTCCCTGAAGACTGTAGGCATCCATGCAGCTTTCAGGCAGAGTCAAGACCCACAGAAAACAATACTTTTTGTGCTCTTTTAATAAAAGGTTTCATCTGGCGAAGAAATGAGCATACTGACCCAGAAAGTACAGGTGGAACTTTTGAAACCCCACGTAGCCCAGCCACAAGGTCCTACAATAACGCAAGGGCAAGAGAGCTTTGCAGCCAGCAGGACTGAACTCATGACTGATATCTGAAGAGACTCACGCTTCATGCTTTGTGGGTACACAAGTGTAATTGGAGAAAACAGGAGGCTTAAGATATGATGTGCAAGATGGAAACCTAACACAGTGATTGCTCTTCAATTTTGCATAATGAAATGTGCATTGTGTTTTGAGGAAGAGCATGATTTCTCTTGATTTTGAATATAAAATGTAGCTAAATTGCATTAGCTTCAGCCAAAAAGAAGAATAAAAGCTAGAGAATTCACATGCTGAAGCTCTGTTGTTAAGGACAATTAAAGAATATGCTTCACAAAATAAATCCAATAAATATAGCACTTCCAAACTTCATTACAAAGAAAGATCGCAGTTTTCAAGATTAAAAGCATGTCTATGAAAATAAGTCCTTTTTTTTTCCTGTTTTCAAGCTCTACATTTTAAACTATCAGCTGGATCTCAGCTTTAGCTAATTTCAGTAACATTCCAGACTGCTGCGGAAGTCTGTCCTCCAAGAAGCAGCATTAATAAGTTGCTGGAATTATCTTGATAATTAAACAGTTTAGCTTTATATTTATTTGCTGAAAAATCCCCCAGTGACATATTAATTATGCATAAAGCTTTGCCTTGTAAAAAAGTTGGTTGGTTTTCAAATACCCATCTCATCTCTGTTTATTTTTAGAAGGCCGGTCTTTCAAACTGACAGCATTTCAACGATTTTAATACTTTGATGAAGATCTAACTTTCGCTCTGATTATTTTTCAAAATTAATATCTAGTGGCTTTTTTTGATCAAGCCACAATCACTATTACTTTTGAAGCAGGAAATAACTTTGCTTTTAATCTTCGTCTTCGTTCTACTCTGCCTTATTCAAGGCATCTTCTTTCAGCAGAAGGCTACTCAAAAGAGGAACTCAACTTTAATATAAACATGAATTTTAAGGAAATACTTAACTTCAGCTCCCTTTAAAATGCTGGTATAGGTAAAGGTTTTTCACATTGCTATGTGACATATCTGCATGACATTCTTTTAAGAAGCTGGAGAAGACTCTTTGGAAAGCAGCTATCAGAGAATAGCTATTAAAGGTTCACCGTTACAATGGAAAACTGTTGGCTGAGATTCTCCAGACATGTGTCCTGAGTTTGGTAATGTTTCATATTTACTTCAGTGACCTAGATGATGAAGTAGAAAGTATGCACATTTGCAGATGTCACAAACCTGGTGGAGCAGCACTCAAAATGATCCTGACACATGGAACAGCTGGTTAAAAAAACAGGATGAACTTCAAAAAAGAGAATGCAAGGTCTGCAC
Organism: Pterocles gutturalis; assembly: GCF_000699245.1. Taxonomy (NCBI): domain Eukaryota; kingdom Metazoa; phylum Chordata; class Aves; order Pterocliformes; family Pteroclidae; genus Pterocles; species Pterocles gutturalis. Next base: position 3,536 of record NW_010135168.1, read on the forward strand.
TTAATCTGGAAAAATCAAGTGCATCAACACAGAATGGGAAACAGCTGACTAGGCAGAAGTTTTCTTGAAAAAGATGTTGAGGTTACAGTGACTCACAAGTGGAATATGTATCAACAATGTCATACTATTACAGTAAAAGCAAATGTGCGGCTTTGCTATTGAGTGCTGCGTGTCTAGTTCTGTGCAGTGAACTTCAGCAAATGTGGAGGCAATCCAAAAGAAAGAAAGGAAAATGACCAGAGAATTAGAAAACATGTCCTATGAGGCAAGAACGAAAGAGCTAGGGGTTTAATTTATTGAATGAATGACTGGAGAGATGTGAGAAGCCTTCAAATAATCACAGGTTGTCATCTGTTCTCCATGTCCATTGTGGATAGCATGAGAAAAGAATGTGCTAAAATTACATCATGGAAGAGTTACATTAGACATTATTAGAAACCCTCTGACAATAAACACTAGGCAAGAATGCAAGAGGAAATTGTGGAATTCTCTGCTTTAGATTAAATACCTTAAAATAATCAAACATACATCAGTCTATATTCACATAGCTCTTATTTATCCAGCCTTGTCACAGGAAAGTGGATTAAGAACTTTCTTGATGTCATTTTGGTCCCATTTTCTGTGTTTCTATCACTACTCTCCTTATTTAATTTTACTGTGATCTTTTCTATTTGCAGTTAATTTACATATATTTTTCACAGGTGGTCTCAATAGAAATCTGTCTCACCTCACCCAAACTGTATGAGATTCATGAATTTAATTTTCTTCTGGTGCTCTCCTACTTTTACCTCCATACCTCAACCATTTACATCTCAGCTTCTTCCACTCTGTGACACCAGATGCCAAGTCCACTGGGGAAGCCTAACTTGTGAGCCAGCTGTGTCTAGCAGGTGGGGTCAGGGAGTTGGAGAGGGGCATCTCAACTGGAAAATATGCTCCTTGTCAAGGCACTGGGAGGAAAGGGGACAGTCTCAGTGGCCTTGTGTCACTGCCCTTCCGTATAACAGGATATAACAGTGCACTTGTCATAGGACTCCTAAGAGAAGGCCTCATACATTGGGCCAGGGAAAGTTCAGAAGCATTTTGTGCTCACTGTCGTGCAAACTTATACACACATTTGGGCCCTGCCATGAAAAGACTGCCATCTAAGAGCAGGCTGATAAATGGCTGTGCATACAGAGAAGTTGATTCCTGTGAGGCAGCCACTGAGCTCAGTAATTAAGGTTTTCCCAGGACAGTTTTATTCTGATGACTTATACATACTTGTATGGTTGAAAGACTGGGATGCTTTCATATTTTTTGTATTTTTATTAATTTTTGACTGTAGTCCCCACATTTCTTTGCTGTGCAATATGCCTCCTAACAGTTCCAGGAGCATATTTCTTAATAGCACACACTATATTTTTTATAGTTGAATAAAAAAGATGAAAAACCATTTAACGTAACTAACCCTTTCATTACAACCATCTCCTTCATTATTCTTCCCTTAGTGTACCTCACACCCTAGACTGCAGCTAACATCCATCCAAAGAGGTGGGATACTGCTGGGACATTCCAAGATCTTGAACAAGGTTGAGTTCGGCTCTGAAGTTTTGCACATTCATGTGTCAATCCAAGTATCTTCATACCTAAGGCAAGTCACAGAAATTCAAATATAAACCAAAGCCACATGATGGTCAGATAGTTTATACTCATGCTCTGGTTGTGTCTAACTGTCCCCCTGACTTTCCCAAAGTCAAAGATGCTAGCGGACAACAACACTAACACACTCTTTTGTGTGCTTTTGTGGATGAGAAGAGTGTGGTGGGTTAACCTTGGCTGGATGCCAGGTGCCCACCAGGCCCCTCTATCACTCTCCTTTCAGCAAAATAAAGGGGGAGAATAAGATAAGAAACTCGTGGGTCAAGATAAAAGCAGTTTTAACTAAAGCAAAGGCCAAGGCCATGCACAGAAACAAAATGTAAACAAAGATGCTATTCTCTACTTCCCCTCACTAAGCAATGTCTGGCCACTTCCCGGGAAAGCAGAGCTTCAGTGTGTGCAGCAGCTGCTCCTGGAGACAAACACAGTAACAAATACCCCCCGCCTCCTCCCTGCCCTGGGCTTTATGGCTGAGCTGCTGTCACATGGTCTGGAACAGCCAATCCGGGTCAGCTGTCCCGGCTCCGCCCCTCCCCAGATGTGTGACACACCCCCTGCTGGCTGCCAGGGTCACACTCAGCACTGGGAGGGTGCTGGGGGGTACTGACTCCAGCTCAGCCAGACCCAATACAAAGAGAGATATCTAAAGGCACATAGGGGACCTAGATGGTAACCTCTTGCTGAAAGTCAGTGGGAAGTGGATGATTGTAGTCAGTGTTGGTAAACTTTACCCAGGCTTCTTTATTGGGCATCAGGCTGGGAGCAATCAAATATAGTTACCATGAATCTTTCAATCTCCATGTCTGTTTATGGGCTCAGTAGAGTGAGAAAGCAGCTAGAGACTTCCCAAAACTCAGCTGCATAAATCTTCTTTCCCTGAGCAACATGTAGCTATTCCTTACCCTTTTATTTTTATCCAGGAGAGCCTGTGTTTACCTAGTAAGAGGTTTTCTTTCCTCCCTTGACATTATACCTTCATTATGATGGGTGGTCGTAATATAACAAGGCACAGAAGTTTTGGAAGGGACTGCTGGGTCTGTAAAAAGCATATGTCTGTAGTGAATCCAAACAGGAGAAATAAAATTCAGCTCATCTTTAGTTGATGGAAAAGTGTTTGGCATAGCACACTTTGAAACACTTCACACAGTCGCTTGTAGAACCCCAGCGATCCTTGTGAGCTGACCTTCTCTTCTTTCAGACTAGATACTCACCCCGTGGTTCTTGTTTCTTAGCTTCATCCCATTAGTCCTAGCTGTGCCTTGCATCATACAGCTGCTAAATCAACAGTCTATTATAATTACAGCTTTCTGTAAATAATTTTTTAATCTTCCCAGGAACCTGGAATCATCTCTTCCATGTGTTTATTTATAAAAAGAGAGCTTGTTCAACTGATGATGCCGTAAAACCATTAAGAGACTATGTGCACTCCTGCTATAGATTTCCAGTCCTTGCCTAGTGGAATATCCTACTACACTGCCCTACCACAGTGTCAGAGCCAGCAAAGAAAAATGAGTGCTTTGCATAGCAAATAGTTTTTATGACTTACAGTTAATGGACCTTACTATTAATTGGCAGAATTACAACTCTTGTTGAGTTGATGAAAGTAGCTGTCTTGAAAAGTTATTAGGCTTCCTTTTGTTCTTGTTTGCCTGCACTTTTTTCTCAAGATTGATTACACAGTGCCTCTTTGAACTTATATTGAATGTTCCTTTGAGGATCTACTTGCATCTTGGTTTCATATACTTTGCTAGTCTTTCAGTATTCCTGTGACTGGGCAATATTAAAAGGAAAACAACAAAAAAAACCGCAAAATGGTTAATAGCCTCAGGAAAATCTTCCTGAAAAATATGAGTATTATGGATATATCAATAATATTGAAGATATGAAGAGTATGAGAAATACGTAGACAGACTTATCAAAGCTAAATAGTTTTGTGTTAATGGAAAATAAACTCCATTAACAGAGACATAGTAAATCATAAAGCATCTTACATTGTACATCACATGTATCTGCTAGCTGTCCTAAATCAATTACCTCAGTCAAGACATGGTTCCCCTTTCTCTGGGGTGTGGCTGTGGCTGGAGGGAGAGCAATTTATTTCAAAAGCTGATTCAGCAAGAGACTCTTCAGGGGCCCATCAATGTCCCATTAATAATCAGAGATGCCGTAATGATTATCGGCGGCATTGTAAATCATTTGCGTAACACTGTTTATTTTAACATTATTCAGCAATTTTGTGTTTCCTGAAAGACAAAAAGATTTCCATATCATGAAATATGCTCTTAAGCAGGAAGCAACAAGCAGTGTAACAGACTCTAAAAATATTGTTTCTTCTTTTGCTGTACTTTTTTTTTAAATGAAATTAAGCATTCAAGAGAAGAAGGTCCTTATAAATTTGATCTAGGTCGGTGATATTATAAGCAGAAATTGAGAAAATGTCACGTTCACTTCTGCTAACTCATCTTGGCTTCAGTCTTTAATAACCCTCCCTTTTCATTACTCTCTGAAGCCTGATTCTGTCTTTGAGTGAAATTAATAGGAGAAAGATCAATCTTGGACATCTCTTGGTGTGTCAGTCCAAACCAGAATCTACTGCCTTCAGAGGACTTTTCTAAGGCATGATTTCACTTAAAAATAATAATGGTTAGGACAAAAGCTGAATAAATTATTCCTTGTAGATAATTTAACCACCTTTTTTTTTTTTTGTGTGTGTCTTAATGAAAACTCAGTACAGATTAAATGCAAACTGTTTGGCAGATTTGCCTTATTTGCAAATTCTAAGACAATGTCAAAACAGCTGTAATAAAGCTCTGCCTGAGTTCCTTTTTTACAAGATGTAGATATTATTAAAAATAGCATTTAAAATGTCATGAATACACAGAAGAAAAATGAAAGGTGAAAAGGAATCCAAGAGCCTGGAAAGCAGCTGGAACAAAACAAATGTTCATTAATACCTTGCATCACACAGGCTTCTTACTTGTATTGATGGAGCAGGAAAAAGTTACTAGTAGTGATAGGTCTGTTTGAAATTAATATTTTTGAAACCTCAAGATCTCATTTTCAGTATGAAAAAAGTATCACTGAACGAGCATGAATGCAGCTGCGTTTTAACAATACCAGGTCATTTTGCTCCGTTTTTACAGTTTCTGAAGTTTCCTCCTTCTTGCTCCATACGTGTTTTAGGGAAAATACTCTCCTTTCGAACTGAACGACTTTTTCTCAAAACCTAGAGACTATTTTCATTTCAGGATTTTTATCCTAGTGAGTGTTTATGCTGAGGAAAAAGACTGCTGCTTCCTTCTTTCAGGGTTATGTTACTTAATGACTTCTTTTCTGTTTGGTTTGGTAGCGATCATAAAACTGTCACCATCTGCACTTCAAAGTGTTGGAAAGCCGCACGGCTGGCTCGCTGCTTTTTGCCATGTAACCTTGAGTGATTACAGCAGTGGTTCACAGCTGCTGCTTCTTACCATGACCGATATTGGTATCTTAAATACAAATATTTTTCTCAAACTAATAGCAGTACTGCGTACTATTTTTTGTGAAAAGGAGATGCTTGTCAGCCCACATCTTTGCTTCGCTCCCCTGTAAGGTAAAGCACTGATAACTGAAACCAGTGGTACAGTTGGGTTTAAATTCAGTGAACTTTCAGTTGCCAAAGATTATTGACTTGAGATAGTGCTCAGTAACCTCTGCTTTCAGCTGTGATTATTTATTGAAGTGCCTTGGGCCATTAAAGTTCATTTGGCCATTGTTCTACCCCACCACCCCCCCTAAAATCTCATTCACATGATAAAGTCCGACTTATTTTTTCTAAAGGCTTTGCAGCAAGGAACAAAAGCCCCCCGTTACAGGGATAACCACAAAGGAGGACATCTCAAGCAGAGTGGGAAAGGGCATATTGCTGGGGCTGGGTCAGCAGCTGCGGCCCTCACAGCGCACCTGCCCAGCGCGCAAAGGCCCCACCGC